>NC_051397.1:19510082-19515082 GCF_015228065.2 Penaeus monodon
CGTTTAATACGGGATCCCCACGCACGGCAAACACACGTGGGAGAGTTTCCTAGTCCAAGAGGGAAATGACCAGGGGTGGGTACACCATCCCCTCTATAGCTTGGTGCACCAGAAGCCATTTTGTTCATCCCTCATGGTGCCCCTCCAGTATGGGTACCCCTCTGTCCGGCTCACCAGATCAGGGGGAAACCTCAACCCCCCCCCCACCGCGGCAAGGCGGGTTCCCGTTAGGGGGGTGATAGCCGAGAATGGATACGCTACCAGGGCTATAAAACTCTCGTAACTTAAACTCCTCGCCGCAAGTAGGGATTACTGAACGGTTCCCCTTAACAGGCCCCCAAAGTCTGAATCTTGGTCCGGGAGACTTCTGGGCCCTAAGGCTTCGCTCATTGCTAATTGCATAAAGAGCGCCACCAGTGATTCCAAGGATCAGATAGGATAGCAACATCATCGGAAAAAGTCAAGGTCTGAGACCATGATATTGCCTAGTGTTGCTCCACACTGACTTTGGCTAGTAACTCTGCCCATTATCCAGTCCATACAGGTGTTGAAAAGTGTTGGTGCAAGGACACAGCCTTGCCTCACCCCTGAATTAACAGTTCGACAGACCCGCACCACACTTTACAGCACTTTCAGGACCGGTATAAAGGTTTGCTTTTAGGCCAATAATCTGCTTCAGAATTCCCCTGAGTCTCAGGATCTCCCATAGCGATTCCCGATGCACCGAGTCAAACGCCTTTTTGAGGTCGATGTAGGTTGCAAGCAACCCTCGACCAAACTCATGACGGTGTTCCACAATTACTCGAAGCGCTAGTCTATTGTGGATTTGCCTGGAATAAATCCAGACTTGTCCAGTCTCTGATGCCTCAGTAGGTAGTTGAGGATCCATTTCAGAAGAATGTGGGCGAGAACTTTGCCTGGTATGCTGAGCAGTGTAATGTCAGGTAGTTGCTACAATCCCAATGATCCCCTTTCCCCTTCCAGAGAGGGATGACCACGCCCCTCAGCAGGTCAAAGGGAATGGTATCAGACTGCCAGATGGCAGTCAGGGACTGTAGAGGCCCCGACCCAAATAGGTTCACCCCCGGGCCTTTGCAATTCACGGGGATATCACATATGCCGGGAACTTTCCCATTTTTCGGGGGAAATCGATCCCATTAGGGTAGGAGGTTCCTCACTAAGGCTGGGTCGGGCACAGATATTGTGACTCACTTGCACCCAGCTAACTTTTTGGGGGGTTTAACTGTAAAACTGAAAAAATCCCAAATCCAACATTCACGAACCCCAACTGACTGAGATGACCGCCATCTGCTGATCCGAGCATCATCGTGAGGAGGGTTAGAGTTCAGCTTTCTAAGGGCTTGGCGGGGCATAGGTTTTCCCAAAGCGAGTTTCCTGTAAAACTGTTCCTTGCCCCTTCTCACAGTGTGCAACCCTACGCCCAGGGGGTGTTACCTTTCAGCTGAGCCTGGAACACGCTTCAGGGCCTCTAAGTCCCGGGGAATGGAATTCCCCTTTGCACTCGGCAACATCAATGGACCCGGGGCCCTTGGGTGTTACGCGCTTAAAGAGAAACTCACAAGCAACGGGGCCCTTTGGGTTGTTCTGTGAACAGTTAGAGACTGCCGGTAAACCCCATGGGTACACTCCTCCTCCAACTCTCCCCAAGTGAAATACCTTAATGGCCCTGGAGGGAAGGGAGTTTTAAAGGGGCCCCGTGGGGGTACCAAACCCACCTAGGCGTGCCCAGAACTGGCACTCCAAAACCCTGGGGTTCGGAGGATCCCCCATTGCAAGCTAACAAGAATGTAGTTGATCCCTTGGCACTGTACCCATTTGCGATGGGTTGGAGCCCTGGTACCCGGACCAGAGTCCTCATTTTTTGGGACCCAGCAAAGTCCCGGTGAAGGAGGTAAATTCTCGCTGCTGGGGCCCGCTCCCCAAACCATGGGGGCCGACGACCTTTATAGCCAGCCGGCACAGCAAACAGCATGGAAACGCCAGTCGATGGGATATTCACCGGGGGGAATTTTCTGCCCCAGATGCGAGCTGTCATAGAACACCCTTTCCATCGGTTTACATCATCGGAGGGGGCGTATAAGCTAGAGAAATGAAGCCCAAAAGCATGTTCAGTTAAATGCCATAAGCACATCCTTGCCACCTGTAAGCTTCCTCCTGAGCAGTAAGGGAAATCATCCACAAAAGATTAAGAGACAGCACTTGGAAACAACCTTTTACAATGTATTTATAGAAATGGCAAACAGGGTCCACTTAAAGACACCCCCTTGTGGGACCCCTTCCAGCTGATTTTCCAGCTCAAAAAATTTTTTCCTCCCCGAACTCTAAACTTCCTGCAGCAAGGAAGTTTGCATAAAGGTAGGTAATCCCCCTTTTAAAAAATGTCATACAGTTTTCATGGTATGCCATGCTTCCCCAATAGTATTGTAGGCCCTTTTCAAGGTCAAAAAAGATGCTACATGTGACTCCGTGGGGAAAAAAAATTCGGTATAGCAGTTTCCATCCTCACAAAGTGCTTTTGGGGTCGATCTAAATTTTAAACCCCATATTGATAGGGGGTAAACAGTTTTCTTTTTCTAGCAGCCATGTAAACCTAAAAGTTACCATTTCTTCATCAGCTTGCAGATAGGGTGAGGGAAATTGGGTCTGAAATTTTCCCTGGTGCGGAAGATCTTTGCCAGTTTTAGGAACAGGAAGAAAGCTTCTCTCCGTGGAGGCACTGTCCCTCCCATAGATATATTGAATAGGTCGAACGGGAATTCGGGGAGCTCTCTGGTAAGTGGATATCATTTGATATGGAATACGTCACTTCCTGGGGCATCTTAGGGAAAAGCTGAAAAGCGAGTCCTATTAAAAAAATGGCAAGTTATAGGGAAAGTTCTGCTGAAATCCTATGAAGAACGACACTGGGTGTTGTTCCTTTTCGCACGAAGAGTGGGAATGAGCGTGTAAGATGCCAGGGGAGATCTCGCCATGGATTTAGCTAGCTCTTTTTCAAATTTTTTTTGTTGTGAGTTTATCCATCATCTTCAGAGCACATTGTGACATGGATGTGCTCTTTCCCCCTTTCCCCCATCCCCATGCTAAGGGGGCCCCAGATTAATTGAGGAGACTCTGTCTCCACGACGATCAAGGTTACAAGCTGGGGCGCGTTTAAACTCCCTTAATCCCTTTTCCTTCTGCAGTTGTTGGCATTCATCAGACCACCATGGTACGGGGGTGCGGTTTATGCCCACATTTTGGGGGAAGGGGATGCTTCTGCTCAATTGAATTCGTGATTGAAGTGAAAAACACATCTTAAACCACTGGAAATCTTTCACAATCGATTTTGCAATACTGCAGTTGATCTAAAAAATTTCGTCCACTGTTCAAGTCGCCATCTCGCACCCCATTTACTGAATCCATTCACCTCCCAAAATATTGGAAAGTTTTTACTTCCATGTAAGTCTTCCAGCCCTGCTAAGTGAATTTAAAAGTGAATCAGGGGGAGCCTATTGATGGGGTCAAATTTTGGGAGAAGCCCCATTTTTGGAATTTGGGAAAATGTGTGGGGTGTCATTTTTTCAAAAAAAACTGCATCTACTTTAAAACAAGGACCCCAAAGGCCTTCCTTTGGAGTTGCACAAAGTGTCTTCCCCATGGTGATGCCGACCTTTGAAATCTCCCAAGAGTAAAATGGATGTGGCAACTGCCAAGTAAATTTTCCAAATCTTAATGTTCAGTTATGGGAGGAAGTAGAGGATGCACAGTGAAGGTCGTGTCAAACCACTCACAGCTTCACCTGCAGTGTTGTCGCAGGTGGAGGGCCCTGGAAGGAAATTTTGACGTACCTTTATGCTATCCCCCATGAGGTCCATTGTCAAAGGTCCCATAAGGGGCTTGAACTTAGAATCCCCGGGGAATGGAAAATTTTCCCGGGCCATAATCTCGTAGACATACGCAAACGGGAATATAGAAGCATAGAGTTGCATTCTTCCTTTTTTTGCATAAATTTCCGTAACAGTTCCTTTGGTTTAGTTTTTAGTTCTTTTTATTATTTTTCAAAGGTTTTGGCCCCACCCTTTTGGTGTCCCTTCCATGATCCTGGGAGTACCTTTTTAAAGGTTGTTTACGTGGAATGTTTTCCACAGGTTTCCCCTTGGACAGGGTTTAAAATTTTTTTTGTTGGGGAAAGAACAGACCTGAGCCTTTTCTTTAGGGGTTCTCTCTAGCGCGGAGGTCTTGTGGATGTTTTTGGCAGCTGGGGTTTTTGCATAGGTTTTGGGTTTCCTTTTCCTGGGGAAAGGGGGGGCCTGAGCCTTACCAGGGGATTTACCTAGCAGCAGAGGGGCCCCCGGGATTGGGGCAGCTGGGGCTGTCATTTTTTAAGGCCTCTGGAGCCCTTTAAAGATGGTCCAAAAACCGTACTTTGGGAGGAGAGTTCCTCAAAAAGACCCCACCCTACCCGTTTCTGGGGGAAAAAACTCACCAGAGGCAGTGTCGGGAATTTTGGACTGAGGGTCAAAAGGAAGTGGCAGAGTGTGTTGTATGAAGCATTTGAGGGCAGGGTTGGGGGGAAGGAGGATGGGCTAGAAAAGAAGCAAAGGACCCCACCCGGCGTGCAAAAAGCACAGGGCATTCGCTTTGCCTTGGAAAAAAAACTTTCTCCTGTTTTTATTACCAATATTTCCCTTTTTTTTAAAATTTTTTACCCTTTTTCATTGCTTTGAAAAAAACTTTCATGAGCTTCTTTGCAGTGGTAACAGCAATTTGGGCGTGGACAGTTTTCATCTCCTTGATGACCCGTTGTACCACACTTTAAACATACTTTGGTTTCCCCTTTTCTTTAAATGGGAAGAGTTGGGGTCCATGCCAAAACCCCGGGAGTGGAAGCACCGCATAGGGTTTGGGGAATAGGCTTTTCCTTGAGGGGTACCATGCTAACTTAACCCATTCTGGAAGGATAATGGTTAAAAGTTAGAAAAAAGGATGTTTCCAAAAAA
>NC_051397.1:19518464-19520964 GCF_015228065.2 Penaeus monodon
GGGGGGTTTTTTAAAAATTTAATTAGCGAAATGTTATCAATATTTTATATACTTAAAGCATAATATTTATGCTTTTGATTTTTATTTGTTTATTGTTATTTGTAAAATATTTATTCATGATTTTTAAAGTTTTAAATATTTTAATATTTCTATTTAACAAGGCATTCGCCGCTAATGACCTTAGCTGTTGACGCGGCAGATAATTTTGAATAATCAATCAATGGGTGGGTGCTTCACGCGCATGGTGATGTGAAGCGATGGTGTGGTCCCCTAATGTGTAAAACTTGCAGGGCCTTCTCGCTTGCAGCGTTCCACCCTGGCTACCCAGTGCGAAAAAGGGAGCAGCTTCTGCATAAGTCTCCCCTGCCAGGTCACAGCCTCTCCATCATCAAGACTTCTGCAGTGGCCTCCTCGTGGCCACCCAGGGAAACTGGTAACTTGCGGTCCCAGGCTAAAATTTCTGTGGGGGATCTCGGAGCAGCAGGAGGCCCCAGAGGTACGGAGTTATGGCCCACCAGCGTGTGGACACGCTCTGGCTTCGTTCCAACTCCTGCCCCCCTAGCCACCCTGGGGTAATGGGGCGGCTCGGGGGAGGTGGGACTTGCCAGTCCTCCTCCCCCCAGAATGACCCTCTGGCAACGCCCTTTTTAAAATGGAAATGCTTGGGGGAAGGGGTGTTGTCCCTCCCACCCAGCAAGTAAGGCGGGCCCTGTGGGTCCCGCTGGGAGGGCAAATGTCGGGGTGCAGGATTGGAACGAGAGTTACTCTCCCGCCTGCGCCCCGGCGGCGCCAAACACACCATGAAGCTTGTGGGGGAAAGCCATCGGGAACCCACAGGGGATAGGTGTCCCACACCCCTGCGCCCCCCCTTTATTTGGGGCTGTGTTGGCCGGGGGGGCGGCAGAGGGGGCGTGCCCCCGGATGACCACCCGGGGCCCTTAACCTCAGGCGTGCTCCCGGGTGGGTTTGGGAACATTCGGCCTTGCAGCAGGATGAGGGGTTACCCGCTATCGCGGGAATTAAAGCGACTGGGAGTTGGGTGGTGCCCCTCTTAAGGTGAGAAAACCGGGTAGCGGCACGTCAGTGGGGGTGGTACCCCTATACTGGTCGGGCCGTAGCAATGGTCACCATTCCAGGGTGTAGCCATACCACCCAGTCAAAATTAAACCCGCGGTAGTCGAGGTGACCCCGGTTGGAGGTATCATGCATTGAACTAAGCATGCTTTTGGGCTTCTTGTCTTTTATTGCTGTAACGCCCCTACCGGGATATAAAACGATGTAAAAAGGGGGTTTTCTACGCCAAACTCGCATCGTGGCAGACGTTTGCCCCGGCGAGACTTCGCATTTTTTCGGGCGATTCAATGCGGTACCCCGGCGTGCCCCGGGGTGGTACAAGTCTTGGGCCCCCCCAGGCTGGGGAGCTGGGAACAAGGGACAAGGAACAGTCTATCAGGAACTGCTGAGAGGTCGGGGCCCCATTTCTTGGTAAATGACTTCGCCTGCCCCCCAAGCCCTAAAAACGAACCCTAAGCCCTCCTCACAGATGAGGGCAGTCCCGATCAGGGGGATGGCGGATATCTCAGATCATGTTCGGGTTCGTGAACTTTGGGGCTGATTTTTTGAACATTTTTTACCAGGGGGACCCCCAACAGTTATTTTGGATGCAAGCGATGTCGCATGCCTGTGCCGGATACCCATAGGAGGAACCCCTCCCCAAAAAAAGGGGTTTTAGGTGGCGTTTTTCCAAAGTGAAGAGGGAAAGCTCAGGCAATGTGATATCCCTGCTAACGCAAAAGGGGTGGGGTAAACCAGGCCGGGGGGCCTGCATAATCCTGACTCCCTTTTGGCAGCGGTACCTTTCCCCCCTGACGCTGGGGGGCGGGGTCACCCCTCTCTGGAAGGGGAAGGGGGACGGGGGACTGTAGCAACTAAAATGGCATTACATGTCACATACTTCTTCTTCTTCCCTTTTAACTCAGGGATGAGGAAAGGCTGGGGTCCTTCACCCAACTTTTTCAACCTTTGTAGGGACTGGTTTAAGGGGGCCGAGCTACTAGCCAAAGCAGTGCGGAGCAACACTAGGCAATTTAAAGGTCTCGGCCTTGACTTTCCCGACGATGTTGCCACCCTATCTGAGCCTTGGAGTCATTTGTGGCGGCTTTGATGCATTTAGCAAGAGGCGAAGCCTCTAGGCCTAGAGGTCTCCTGGACCAAGACCAAGATTAGGACTTTGGGGGCCTGTTAGGGGAACCCTTTTTCAGTCGATCCTGTTGCGGCGAGGACCGTTGAAGTCACAGAAAATTTTACTTTCCCTTTTGGTACGTAGCCCAACTCTGGGTTGTCAGACCAGGAAGTCAGTAGACATTGGTGGCAAAGGAGATGAACTCAATAAACAAGAGCTTTTGGAGATGTCGGGGTACCTTGCAAAAGGACCAAGCTGGTGCTTCAAGGCCTTGATACTTCCAGTTTTTCCTAGGAAAGCAAAAACTGGACGCTACCC
>NC_051397.1:19524619-19527119 GCF_015228065.2 Penaeus monodon
TAGCGTATAAAAACCCCGGCTGTGTGACCCTTTGGAAATTTGTTTGCAAACAGTCGTGGTCTTTTTCTAGGGTCTGACTATTTTTCTATTTTGTGTTGGGGCTTGGATGACCTTTGAAAGGAAAGAGCTACCATTGATCAATTCGTGATTCCAGGGGGAAAAGGTTCCTCCATGAGGAGGTTGAGGGACGTCGCCCCACTTTGGGGGGCCAGCAGATCCTGGCCTTTATTTGGACTGTCCCCCAATTTTTCTCTTAATTTTGGTTTTGGGGGAATCAGGGAGACAGAAGCATAGTCCACAAGGGACGATGATGTACATAAAATGATCTTAGCTTTAGTCGGTCCTATGTTTTCCCCGGGACTTTGCTTCATGACAGACAGTTTTTTTTGGTTTCGTCAACCAATACAGGCCCTCCTTTTTAAAGGAGAGGGTCCGGTTAGTCATTACCTAAAGGTTTTGGAAGACCGGACCCATTCTAAGTCCTTTCCCGGATTCTAGACTTGTCCCTTTGAACTTTAGTCTCAGAGCCATGGCTTTGGTTTTCTCCTGAATGGCAAGAGGACTTGCTAATTTTCAAAAGCCTTCTCCAGGTTTTAGGAATACTACCGCAAAAGTGACATTTTGAGTTTGTGTTAAGAGCATGGCTTTCATGGTGCTGGTTATGCCCCTTTTTTTCCCCATGGAGGTGATCATAATTTTTTTGGTTCTTTTGAGTCTAATGATGTCTTTAGTTCTGAGGGTTTGAGTTTAAATACATGTGAAAATAATCAATTTATTGTTTCACATCAAAATTATGTCTCGGAGACAAAAGACCAATAATAATAATGATGAAAATAATGATATTATAGGTAGGAAAAAAACATAAACAAAATAAGACACTAAGAAAAAAAATGTAATAGGAATTTGATATGAATTATATCCAGGTATAGCTAACAACGCCGAAACCCTACCGAACCACATGCACCTAAAATAGTTAAGGAATTTTCTTTTTAAACAATGCCAATGAGTCTCTTAGTATGCTACTTTGTCTGCCGAATGCGCTCCAGCCCAGACTGAGCGTTTCAATTTCCCTTTTGTAGATAGTATCTTTCCAAAATCTTATAAATACCCCTTACTCCTTGTTTTTAATAGCTTGATACTGCTGGTATTTTTTCAGAGTCAATGTTTTTTGTAAACGAGAATGCCATAGACATGGGTTTTATATTCGCTATTTTTTTTCCCATTTGGGGGAGCGTGTGGAGGGTTTGTTGTTTAGAAATCCCCTGCAGAATCCTGCCTGTCTCTAGGCTGATTAGAATCCAGACTGTCAGGATGCGAGTTGTATGATTTTTTGGAACTGTTTTTAAGTAACTGAAAGGGGTCTTAAGGTGTTTGTTTTTTTGATATATCAAAAAAAATGGTTTCATTTTTTCCCGGCTCGGAGTTTTTCCCTTGAGAAGCATTGTTAAAAAGAGTGGGGAGTTAATGTTGCAATTCTCCCGCATTATTTAAGGGCTTATTAATTCATCTTCCCTGGTGTTTTCCCCCCTCAGTCTTTAAGCATCTTTTTATTTTTTTTGTTGTGATTTTAGGTACGTCTCTAGTTCCACGTTCGCTTTATCCGTGGCTGTTTTATTTGAGTTGTATAGACCCTTTAAAGTCTTTCCCCTACTTTATGATTCATTTTATTATATGTCACTTCTCCGTTGGTTCTTTATTGCTACATTTGATTTTCCTTAACCGAGTCTTTTTTAGCGGGTTTTATCGTCCCTGAGAACTTTTCATTTTTTATTTAAGTATTGAATTCCGTACATTTTCCCCTTTTCTATTATTTATAGTCTGTTAGTTCAGCTAATTCTATTTTGTCCCTACTTGACGATACTTTTATGACCCTACGTTTTTGCATAAGCTGTCTAATTTCTATAGAGAGCTTGCTGGAGCTTTGCCTGACGTTCTTACTGCCTGCTTCAAGTGCAGCTTCCTTTATTATGGCATTGAACTGTTGTTAATTTGGTCAATGTTGAGATCTTCGTCGCTGAGAAGTGAATATCTTTTGGAAGTTAAGGTTAAAATTCTAGTCATCAAGTTAGCTAAAATTGGCTGCGGTTTTCATATGAGTTTGTTCCTTTCCCTTCTCAGGTGTAATGAATGGCCTCTGACCATTCTATGATCTCTGCCAAGATTTACTTTATCAATAACCACATTTATCAATACCACATTTTTTACTATATCACACCTATTTGAAATTATGAAGTCAATTTCGTTTTTGATGTCAGATGGCGACTTCCCTGTACCTTTCCCCTTAGTCTGTTTTCAAAGAATGTATTTATGATATTGAGTGACCAAGCTCGCAAAATCGGCAAAAAATTAGTAGCACTATCAAGATCACTTTCACTCGTAATTTTTGCACTTATTAACTGATCTAACACGATAACTCTTTTACTCATTTCCAGATATTCCTTATATAATATATAATTATATATAATATTATATTATATAATATATATATATATATATATTT
>NC_051397.1:19534619-19536348 GCF_015228065.2 Penaeus monodon
TTATAATAAATATATATATAAAATAAAAAATTTTATAATAGATTTTATATAAATATATATTTTTTATTATTTATTTTTTATTTATTTATTTATTTATTATTACAATAAAATTAAACAAATTGTAAAAACTATACTATTAACACACACACACATACACACCAACACACACCCACCCCCACCACACACAACACCCCAACACACACACACAAAACCCCCCACACACAACACACAACATACACACATATATTATAATATATATAATATATATATATATAAAATTATATTATATATATATATATATATATAAAGGGAAATATCTGCAATGAGTAAAAGATTTATCGTGGTTGACAGGATAATAAGTGCTAAAAAAATTAGAGTGAGAAGTGATCTGTGATTGCTACATAAGAGTTTTTGGGCGTTTTTCGGAGGTTTGGTCACTCAATATCATAAATACATTTTTTGAAAACAGATAGAGCGGAAGGAAAATGGAAGTCCCCATCGACATAAAAAACGAAATTGATTTCATAATTTCAAATAGGGTGAATAGAAAAAAATGTGGTATGAAAAATGTGGTTATGAAAAAGAAATCTTGGAGAGAATAGAAGGCAGAGGCCTTTCATTACACCGGGAAAAGGGGAAAGGGAAAAAATTATAAAAACCCCGCACCAATTTTAGCTAACTTGTACTAGAATTAACCTTAATTTCCAAAAACAAAATTTTCACTTCTCGCGACAAAAGATTCAACATCCCAAAATTTAACAACGTTCAATGCCATAAAAAAGAAGCTGCACTTGAAGGGGCAGTAAGAACGTCAGGAAACCCCCAGCAAGTCCTATGAAATTAGACAGCTATGAAAAAACGTAGGGTCAAAAAAGTATCGTCAAGTAGGGACAAATAGAATTAGTGAACTAACAGACATAAATAAAAAGAAGAGGAAGATGTACGGAAATTTAATACTTAAATAATAAATGAAACATGATCTCAGGTACAGGGATGAAAACAGCTAAAAAGGACTCGTATAGGGAGAAATCAAAGATCAATAAAGAAACCCGACGGAGAAGTGACATATAATAAAAATGAAATCATAAGAGTAGGGAAGATTTTAAAGGGGTCTAACAAATCAAAAGAACAGACGGTAGAAGCGAACGTGGTAATAGAGACGCCCAGTATCAAACAAAAGAAATAATAAGAGTGCTTAAAGACATGAAAAGTGGGAAAAAAAACCCGGTGAAGATGGAATTTAAAAGAGACCTTTTAAAAGAGCAGGAGAAAATTTCAACGTTAAACAGCCACCCTTTTTTAAATATGCATTTCAATGGAAAAATCGAAAGCCTGGAAAAATGCAACCATTATTTTTAATTTTTAAAAAAACAAGACCATAAGACTCCTTTTAGTTTTTACAAACAGTTTACAAAAGTTCACAACTGCATCTTGCAGTCTGGATTTAATCAGCCTAGAGAAAACAGGGGATTTTGCAGGGATTTCCAAAAAAACAGACCCAAAACCACAGTCACCCCAAAAAGAGAAAAAATAAGCGAATATAGGAAACCCATGTCTATGGGGATCATCGATACAAAAAGACATTTTTACTCTGAAAAATACCAGCAGATCAAAGCTATTTGAAGACAAGGAGTAGAGGAGGTTATTATAAGATATTGGGAAAATACATATCTAGCATTTAAGAAATTTTAAAAACAAAACGCATCAGTCTAGGCTGGACCCGGCCAAA
>NC_051397.1:19536448-19560784 GCF_015228065.2 Penaeus monodon
TTTTTTGGGCTTTACTTTTTTTTTGGGGGGGGGGTGGGGTCTTGAATCTTCATTTAGTTGATATATCCAGGATTATGATTGTGGCAGTATAAACAGATATTGTACACAATACGAAAATGTAATATACAATGAAGTAATCTACACATTAGCTCGCAGGAGAAACTCCCTTTGCTCAATAAAAATATAGTCATTTACTATTAATTTTCGGCTTGAAAACTTTTGGAGAGGTGAGCTCAACATTCTCCCAATTCTGCGATCATGAAACTGTATTTTAGCACGACGTTTTTTTACAAGATAAATTAGTACTTACTCTTGCCAATATCTGCCACATCAGTCACAGTTAAATCTTACTTGTTGATATTTGGTAGATATAAGGTCTTTAATATGCAAATTACATGTCTACGAGAGGCGACTTCTGGAAGAAAAACTCTATCCCAATCGGCACGGATGCAAGAATACATACCTGCCCACTGTGATATAAATTTGTTTATAGTATTTACACATAGATGGCTCTACATGTGTTTCATGACCAAGGAGTCAGTTATTAATCCTATCTATCTCACCTGTTTATCCTTTTCCTTGACTTTTGGAAAGGGTGTTTTGTATTATTTCATTGTTTTAAATGTTACCAAGAATTTAATAACAATCTAATAATCTAACTTCAATAACAATAATAACAGTATTGCTATCAATTGTATTAAAGAGAAAAACACGTTTCCCGCTAATTCAAGGAATGGGAAATCAGGATCGGTTACTAGGCTTACTGATAGACTCCTTGTCGGCTGAGAACATGTGGAGCCATTTGTATGTAACAAAATTCACAAAAAACTGCAGGGGACAGAACGGAAATCTGTGGTGGTGGGAAGATGGGCGCGTTAACCCGGGTTTTATAATTTTCTTAATCTATTAATTCATGTCTCTGACTGATTGTGCATTAATTGTCAGCGTTATCATCATCAGTATTATTATTATTATTTTTGTTATCATTATCCTATTATTATTATTATTTTTGTTATCATTATCCTATTATTATTGTTGTTGTTGTTTCTATTATCATATTATAATTGTTATTGTTATTGTTATTATTATTATTATTATTATTATTATTATTATTATTATTATTATTAATATTATTATTATTATTATCATTGTAATTATTATTATTATTATTATTATTATTATTATTATTATTATTATTATTATTATTATTATTATTATTATTATTATTATTATTATTATTATTATTTTATACGAAAGTTTCCTTAGATCTGCTAATTAAAATCAAACACCGAGTCACTACCAGCGACCTAGGGTGATTGAAGTTTGAGGCAATGGAACATCAACGAAAACATGCAAAATATGCAGAACAACCACAAATCAAAACATCTAGTCAAATCAATTCACGCACACAAAGAACACATCAGATTGATTATTACTATTATTATTATTATTATTATTATTATTATTATTATTATTATTATTATTATAATTATTATTATTTTCTTTTATTATTGCCACTATCATCATCATCATCATCATCATCATCATAATTATCCTTATCATCATTACTACTGTTATTAACATTATGATAATGATAATGATAATAGTGATACAGTGATAATATAATAATAATAATAATAATAATAATAATAATAATATGATAATGATAATGGTAAGGATAATACTATTATAGTAATGATAATAATAATAATAATAATAATATAATAATAATATTATAATAATAACAATAACAATAATGATTATTATTATTATTATTATTATTATTATTATTATTATTATTATTATTATCATCATCATTACTATTACTATTAATAATAATAATGATAACTGTAATAATGATAATAATAGTAGTAGTAGTAATAATTATAATATCAGTAGTAGTATTAGTAGTAGTAGTAGTAATAATAATAATAATAATAATAATAATAATAATAAAAATATTAATATTAATGATGATATTACTAACATTATTATTATTATCATTATTATTATTATTATTATTATCATTATTTCTATTAATATTTATTTCTAGTTATAATAATAGCAATAGTAGTAATAAGGATGATAATACTAATAATGATGATAATCATACCACTACTACTACTACTAATAATAATAATCATAATGATGGTGATACTGCTAATATTATCATCATTATTATTATTATTATTATTATTATTATTTCTGTTAATAATGATGATGATGATAATTGTAGTGTACGGCTGCGCACTCGCCGACTCTAAGGTCGATCTCGCCTGGACTGACATCGTCCTCGGACGCCGAGTGGTTGAGGCCGGGTCTTTACCATGCCACATGCCTGCCTTCTCTACCACGGAACAAAGGACGAGGGGAACTCTGCGATGCTGCCATTGACTTGGAGGAGACATCCCAGGCTCCGCTTCCACCGAGGCGGGCAGTGTTACGAAATAATATGAACATGGTTATAAAAATAACCAAAGAACATATTTTAAACCAAGTCTCGTTACTTGGATGGTGTTGAAGTCTCCGAGAAAAATAAAAGATTTATTAATTTCCCAAGTCCCATACCGTAAATTGTACATTACCATTTTTTTCCTATATATGCTTTCCTTCCAAAGTGTCACAATAGCCCCTGAAGGGAGTAATGGTCGTTTGATAGTGTTTTTTTCTCTCCCTCTCTTTTCACGGTTGTTTGGGTCGTTGCTTGTTTGGACTGCCGGACTATCGCGTTGGTAGTCCACTCTTATTTTGCATATTTTCTTCTTTTCGCGCCATGCCTGGGGCATGGCCTGAGGGTCTTTTTCGGTAAAATACCCCAGTTTTGTAGGGGAGGACATTCGGTCGACTCTTGTGTACTGTGGTCCCTTCTCAGTGTTTTCGTGTGCTCGCATTATTCGGTTTACTCCTCAAGACTAGGAAAAGTGAGATCAATGGAATGAGGGAAGCTGATATATGATGTCCCCCCCCCCCCCCTACTTTATAATTTTATTAATAAGAATAACGAGGAGAGAAGGCGGGATAATATGCATGAATAAAGTGACGTGACTAAGGTGCTGTGTCCGGCCGATAAAAAAGCAATAGAGGAGGCGGAAAAGAAGTGGGATAAAGGAAGAAGCGGAGAAAGAGGGATTGGAAGAGAATTGAGAGAAGAGAAGAGAGGGCGAAGAAAGGAGAATGTGCAGAGGTCGACGGCACCGAACACCAAGTGCTGGCAACGACCCCCCCCCGTGTCCCGCTTCCATGTGGACAAGGTAAGGCTGTCTTGCATTAATGATTAGTTCTAATTTAACATATCCATGATTAAGTGGAAGATCTGGAGCACCGGATGCCGATAATCCCGAGTGCTAGGAAGTCACGACTAAGGACAGTGAGTTCTTATCGGCTCGACGATCGAGTGATGCACCTGCTTCGCCTTTTTTGCGCACTCTAAATAATTACCTGAAATATGACCTTCCTGACGAATCAATGATCTAGAGGTTCGTAGAAAAGCTTGGCGCGATACGATATTTATTTGGTGTAAATACAAAAAAGAAAGAAAGAAAGAAGAAAAGTGTCATATATATGTGTGTATATATATATATACTATTAATATCATATATAATATATTATAGATAATATATATATATATTAGACTATATAGATATGTTGATTTTACAAAAGGGAAACGGGGAGATAAGGTTTTACCCGTACTAATTCTATAGGGGAGATATAAGCAAGACTTTGTTGACAGCCGAAAGTACCTGGACGAAAACAAACAACACAGGAACAAAAACAGAGGAGAATGCTAATCGCGGGTTTTTGTGCATGGTCTTCCATTCTCCGCTGAGTCTTTTCGCTGCAGATAAGCTTCATGTACGTCTCATGCCGGATTCACTTCGCTGCTTGGCAGAACGAGCTCCCGGGGAGGTCAAGGCACGGGGACGGCCGTCTTCGGGGTCTTGTCCTTGGGCGAGGCGCGAATATTTTGACGAAGACTCTTGCGAGTCGGGCTGTCACTACACCACCATTTCCTCATGCGTTTGATCCAGAGGACGCACCAGCTCAGGCGACAGGACCGGCAGGATCAAGTGGTGCACTGATCGCATCACACGATAATTATATAATGACAAATGATTAGGATTCATCGCGGATGCGTGGGGGGGGATGCTTCTCTGGACAGCAGGAAATAAATGTTTTAGAAAAAAAAAAGTTAAAAACAAGAAATGAATAGTGAAAAAAATATGGAAAAACGACATAATTAATAGGTTGGCACCTTTGGGCCAGCGAATCCGTCACACTGGAATTATTGATTATTAACACTAGCAAGCACCAGAACGCATCCACACTCATGTTAAGAAGAATCTTGCAAGGCATCCCTACCACGTCAACAGCAGTTCTAGGAGTTTAAAGGAAAATATAGAAAAAAGATAAATGAGAATAAATGATTGTATTAAAAACAAAGGTTGTAGTCATCATTCATAAGAGTCGTAACATCTGCTGAGATCAGACGCAATATCGAAGGTTGATACTGGTTCGAATCAACGGTTGTTCATAATATTTATGCAGAAATTTAAAATCTATTACCCTCCTCGATGGCACGACTGGCTTCTTGCTTTCTTTTCGCCCAAATCCTTGCACCGCACCTCACCACAAGCCCCTACTCTCAGCCCTTAATTCTTGGCTTTTTAAAACTCCTTCGAGACCCTTCCTGCAGTTCCTCATCAAAGGTCAAAAGGACGATGGGACGAGGACGATGACCTCCTGATCACTCTATAGGGTCATCAGCGTGTTCTCCCCTCACTTTTAAACCTTGAAATTTCGGGTTATCTATTCTCGCCCGAGGTCATTTCGCCCCCAACGGCTTCCACTCTAATCTGCTTTCATCTCCGCCCTTCGCATCTGCTCATTACTTTTACTCTCCTCGTTCTTTTATCGTTAAAACTTCCCTTGTTTTGCCGGTGTGAAGTTCTGTGAGGAGTTGATGGAAGCCTTAACTCGGTGTAAGCTGGGATGTAATACCTTGCTCATTCATACAAATAAGAGAAATAAAATACGGACACCAGTGCAAGAAAAGGCATTAAAATACAAAGATCGGAGAGAAAAACAAAGTCAGAGAATGAAAATATCGAATCGGAGTAAGAAACAAACAACGAGGACTGGGGGGATGATTTGTTGCAAAGCCGAGAGCAGTTATGTGAGTCACGGCGCGGCTCGGCACAACCCCAGCGGCCGCTGCTCTGCTCAGACACAACAGAGTCGACTCGGTCACTATTACACTGAAAGCTTGCATATTATCCCATCCAAACATGTGTTCGATGAGAACGTTTAAAATTCGCCTTACAGATACATTCATAAAGAGCAGCCCATAACCGGAGGTCGAAAAAGAAGTAGAAGGAATAAAAAAGAAAGAGGGAAAAAAATCTGACTCCAAGGAGCGCTTGGGAATCTTATATTACATCTCTTAATTCCGCGCGGAGTATCTAAAAAGAGCCGCGTGCAAGAGGCGAAGAACAAACAAGTACAAACAAGGATACAACAGCTGTCTGTCGGGTTGCCTTTGTTTTATAATCTCTGCTGGGACGTGATTGTGGGAACTGGATGCCCGGGAGTTAAGGATGAAGCAGATATATCCAGGCATCTTAAGGCTATTTTTGCAAATAAGTGGAAACTATATCGGGATGTCAATGGTACGTGATTCTTTAAATAAAAAATTTCTACGTCTCCAGTGCAAAGGAATAGCATAAAACAAAAAACAAATCTTTATTGACGAGAATCAAAATAGGCATACAGGTAAATTTTACTTTTGCTACAATTTTTTTTTTTTTTGGAGGGGTCTGTGAATCTTCATTTAGTTGGATATATCCAGGATTTATGATTTGGCAGTTTAAACAAAAGACAAAAACAATTCATTGTATACACAATACGAAAATGTAATATACAATGAAGTAATCTACACATTAGCCTCGCAGGAGAAAACTCCCCTTTGCTCACAAAAAAAAATATAGCATTATGACATTAATTTCAGCTTGAAAACTTTTGGAGAGGTGAGCTCAACATTCTGCAATTCTGCGATCCATGAAAAACTGTATTTTTAGCACGCCCATTTTTACAAGATAAATTAGTACTTACTCTTGCCAATATCTGCCACATCAGTCACAGTTAAAATTTACTGTTGATATTTGGTAGATATAAAGGTCTTTAATATGAAAATTACATGGCAAGAATGCATACCATGCCCCACTGTGATATAAAATTTGTTCTATAGTACTTTACAATAGATGCTCTACATGTGTTTCATGACCAAGGAGTCAGTATTATCCTACCTAATTCACCTGTTCTCCTTCCTTGACTTTTGGAAAGGGTGTGTTTTGATATTTCATTGTTTTAAATGTTACAAGAAGTTAATAAAAAATTAATAATCTAACTTCAATAACAATAATAAACAGTATGACTATTCAATTGTATTAAAGAGAAAAAACACGTTTACCCGCTAATCAAGGAATGGGGAAATCAGGAATCGGTATAGGGCTTACTGATAGTACTCCTTTCGGCTGAGGACACGTGGAGCCATTGGTATGTAACAAAATTCACAAAAAACTGAGGGGGACAGAACGGAAATCCGTGGTGGTGGGAGATGGAGCGTTAGCCCGGTTTTATAATTTTCTTAATCTATTAATTCAGTCTCTGACTGATGTGTCGCATTAATTGTTAGCGTTATTCATCAGTAATTATTAATATTATTTTTGTTATTATATCCTATTAGATTATTATTTTCTTTATCAGTATCCTATTATTATTGTTGTTGTGTTTCTATTATCATATATAATTTTATTGTTATTACTATTATTGAATTATTATTATTACTATTATTATTATTATTATTATTATTTTATATAAATTATTAGTAGTATTATCATTGTAATTATCATCATCATTAATATCATTATTGCTTAAGTTAATATATATATATTTTTTTATTATATCAATCATTATTATTATCATTATTACTATCATTATCATTATCATTATCATTATCCATATCATTATCATTATCATTATCATTATTATTATTATTATTACTATTTATATGCAAAGTTTCCTTAGATCTGCTAATAAATCAAAACAACGAGTCACTTACAGCGACCTAGGGTGCATGAAGGTTGAGGCAATGGAACATCAACGAAAACATGCCCAAATATGCAGAACAACCAAAATCAAAACATCTAGTCAAATCAAATTCACGCACACAAAAGAACCATCAGATTGATTATTATTATTATAATTTAATATTATTTATTTATTAATTATTATTATGATTATTATAATTATTATATAATTCCATTATTATTTTCTTTTATTATTGCCACTTCATCATCATCTTCCTCATATCATAATTATCCTTATTAATCATACTAACTGTTATTAACATTATGATAATGATAATGATTAATAGTGATAACAGTGATACATAATAATAAATGATAAGATATGATAATGATAATTGATAATGATAGGATAATGATAATGATAATGATAAGGATAATGATAATGATAATAGAATAATAAGAATAAGAATAATAATAATAATAATTAATTATTAATAAAAACAAAAAAAAAAAAAATTAATGATTAATGATAATGGTAAGGATAATAATAATTATAGTAATGATAATAATAATAATAAAATGATAATAATAATAATAATAATAATAATAATAATATAATAACAATAATGATTATTTTATATTATTATTATATTATTATTATTATTTATTATTTTATATCATCATCATTACATTAACTTATAAAATAATGATAACTGTAATAATGATAATATATTAGTAGTAGTAATAATTATACTATCAGTAGTAGTAGTAGTTAGTTAGTAAATAATAATAATATAATAATAATAATAATAATAATAATAATAATAAAATAATAATGATATTAATGATGAATATTACGAACATATTATTATTATCATATTAGGATATTATTATTATATTATCATATTTCTATTAATATTACTTCTGAGTATATAATAATAGCAATAGTAGTAATAAGGATGATAATACTAATAAGATAATAATCATACCAATACTACTATAATTAATCAATAATAATCATAACTGATAGGTGATACTGCTATATTATCATCATGATATTGTCTTATCATATTTTATTATTATTATCATTATCATATCATTATCATATCATTATCATATTTATTATTATTATTATTATTATTATTCTGTTAAATAATGATGATGATGATTGATGATGAATAATAATAGTAATAATAAAAAATAATAGTAAGAATTAATAATAATAATAAAAAAAAGAATAATAATAATAATATTATTATTATTGAATTGTATTGAAAATTCTTTTCATTATTATAATAAATTATCATTATGTTTAATAATAATAATAATAATAGTAAGGAATACAATAATAATTGAACTTACTAATACTACTAATGATAATAATTGATAATGATAACCAATAATTGATAATAATAATAATACTAATAATAATGATAATGATAATGATGATGAAAAATATTCATTATTAGTATCATGTTTCTTATTCTCATAGTATTATATTATTATTATTAGATCATATAATTATTATTATCATGATTATTATTACTATTATATGGTCATCATCATTTATATTATGTGGTATTGTTAAAGTTATTGTTATTATTATTGTATTGTATCGATATTGTTACGACGCCGCTCGTCTCGCTGCACAACACAGGCAGGCTAGGCAGACGGCGGGCTATCCACAGGGTCGTGAACAAATGAACAGCTCCAAGAAGGCACCGAGCACCACAGGCGTCCCAGAACACACCGAAGGGAAGCGCCAAGTGGCCGAGCAGGGCACGTAAATAAACAACCAAATGACAGTCTTTCCTTAATAAACTAGTTATCTACCCGTTACAACTTTTCTATAGGACCAATACAGGGGGGGCACCAGCATGTCACACTGTTGTTGCCTCTTTGCACCAACAATATATCATCTCCCCTCAGTATCTGATGTAAGTCAATAGTTCATACTAGTCATAATTCTCTCACAGATCTTCACTTTTTCAACTTGTATTAATTTGTTTTAGACAAATGTAAGGAAAAGTTCACCCAACTATAGAGAATCTACAATAATTTATTAAACTGTAAAGTGTATACATAGTAAACATGTAAAGTCAATCACATTAAATTCATATGTCAATAATATAACATCGAGTTCATTATAATTCAATACAAAAATTTCCAATTAAATATCCCATTTTTTTTTTTTAACTTTAAAAAAATAAATTGCCACTTTACTCAATTGTTAACATACAAACTACATAATATAATTTAAGAAACTGTTTTAATTAACCAAGAAATGTTTAAAATAGATGAAGCAGTTAAAAAAAAATTCCTTTCTTAACAACAATGTTTGAAATCATAAAAATTTTTTGAAAACAAATTAAAATCAGAAATAGTGAAAATTTATTTTAGGAAAGATAATTACTTATCCAGCATTTAAAATACTAATTTAAGTCTTTCACAATTAAAAATAAACTAAAATTATCTCCATAAAAAAGAAAATGAGTCGGACAAAAAAATGTCTTGTGCAAAATCGGCAATCAAAATACTAAATTAAATTGCTAACCCACAATTAACTCAAGAAAACTTTTCTAGGAATCTTAATATTACTACAAAACAAAACTATTTTTACGCTCTCCCGGAAATTAACAATCTCATCACTTTTTAATCACATTTCCCGTAAGTGAGACTCGTAAAAGAAAAATCTTTAATTCCTTATCTTATCTAACTTAATATCAGTACATTAGAATTAAAAATTTTAATGTTTTAATTATATCTTTCTTCAAACTTGAAAATCAAATTAAATTTTCCTTTATAGATTATTACTTATAAAAGAATTTTCCCAATCATTTTTGGGTCCTTTATTAGTCATATCAATCAAAAATACTTATAAATACTTAATACCTTTTTTCCAAGCCATTCCCGTCCACCTTTTCCCCCCTTAACAAAAAACCCTTAAACTGCTTAAATGGGCTTCCCAAAATGCCCCCAAGGGAAGGGCTGAAAGGGTGCTCCCAGAGATGACCTTCGAACCCAAACCCCAAACTCCTCCCTTCGTTGGTCTGTCTCGCCCGTCTTTTTTTCCCACTATGGGAGCCCTTTCCCTGTCACACCCTTAGCAGTTATCTGAATTAATTAAAATTTTCCTCACTTTTTTAAAAACTATCTGCGCAGGATTTTCCCGTCCCGAAAATTTTTAACACTGTATTTATCATTTAATTTTTGTCTATCTCCCTTCCGTGTTTTTTCTTGTACCCGACAAATATTGTGATATATTAGGTCGCCTAAACTTTTGTTTTTCGATTCGGGGTTCTAAAAAATTTCTTTAGTCTGGCGTAAACCACGGCTCATTTTTGACGTCAGGGGTCATCTTCCTTTTTACCATTTTTTCATCTGCCCATTTTTTCTGGTTTCGCCCTCGTTTCGCGTATTGTTCTTTTTTGATTTTGCCCCGGAGGGTACGTCCGCTCTGCCTCGCGTTTTTTACGAGATCATCGTATTTTATCCACGACATTACCCTCCCTTTTGAGAGGCGCTTCCCTGCCCCTGAGGGGTGGAGAGGGAGGGCCCCAGGAGAAGGGAAAAACCATGGCTCGTCCCCTGGGCAGGCTTGGGCATTTCGGAAGCATCGTCGCGACGCGCCTACGGCTAACCACTCCCCCCAGCTAGATGAAGGGACAAAAGGCTGTCCCCCCATAACTGCAATGGCCAGTAGGTGGTAGTGGATAACGCCCTCTAGGGGTGGATGCGGTGGCAATTAATCCCGCAGAAGGTCTGTGGCTTCACCTTCCTCCGGGCTTGCCAAAGGACCCTTTTAGGTGGGGGCGGGGCGGATGCCAGAAGGGCGGACTGCATGGGGAAAGAGTAGATTTTAGGACGGCTGTTTTTGGGGTAACACGCCCCCTGGGTCGTTTTCGGGGCAGGAACAAAAAAGGATCCTCCTGGCGGAGCAGGACCCGGTGTCAAGGAAACCAAACCATCAGTTGAGTGGGGTTGGGGTTCCCATGGTGCCCAGGGAAAAGCGACAGAAAATTTGGGAAGGCTCGGGAGTTATGTATAAAAATGAACCTTCAACGGGAACCACGCGGGCAAAAAGTGCGAACTCCAGAAACAATTTAGCAGGGGTCTGTAAAAAATGGGAATAGCCAGGACACTGGGGGTTGGAAAAAAATGGGACCAATGTTGTAAACTTAAAAGTGGTTGGTTTTTAAAAATTAAACTTCAGGAGGATTTAATTCTTTGTAATAATCTCTAGGTGGCTAATGGGAAATAAAGGTTAATATAAAAGGAAGGGGGGAAAAATCCCTTCCCAGGGGAAAATTTATTCTTTAAACAACAATTTATCCTGGGTAGGGGAAAAGGGAATTATAAGGGGATCCCCCCCTCAATGCTAGGAACATTTACACATCTTTCCCCCAAGGACGGTACTGGTGACTGGAAAAAATTTTCCCCTAAAAATTCTTAAAACAAGTTTTTATCAGTAGTAAAAAAAGGGTCAAGAGAACTTTAATGAACAAAGAAGGGGCCCTTCAATTGGAAACCCTGGGGACATAAACCCCAAATGCTGGGTGGCCAAGGATAAAATCATGTTGCCAACTGCTGTCGAGACTAAAATTATTTTGAATATTTAAAAAGCTTTGAAATTTTTAAGCAGCCCGGGATTACTTTTAACCTCAAAGGGGGTTTCTTTATGGGAAAAAGAAAAAAAAAAAAGCCCAAAAAAAGGGGTTTTAAAAAAAAGGAAAAAAGGGGGAAAAATAGGGAAGGGGAAAAAAAGGGGGGAAAAAAGGGGAAGACAAAAAGGGAAAAAAAAAAAAAAAAAAAAAAAAAAAAAAGGAAAATTTTAAAAAAAGGAAAAATCTCTGTCACTCTCCATACCCAACTATCTTTCTCTTCATCTACATTCCAAAAAGCTAAAGCTCAGCTTCCCAAAATGCCCAACCCCCTTCTAGTCCAAAGTGCCATTCTATTTTTGCATTGAGAATGTAACGTTTTCATCTGGCAGTGGGTGGGGGGCCCCACATGGGGGTTTTTTCATAAAATAAAATTTCCTCTCTGCAAAAATTTTTAAATCGGTCGTACATTTAAACCTTCCAGTGCCCAAATTCCTTATCTTAAAAATCAGGTTTAAATAATTTTTAGACCGGTAGGGACCTCTAAAAAGGAGCAATTTCGTGATTCTCCCGATTTTCAAAATTCTTTTTGTACACCCTGTCCCCACAGCAAATGGTCTTTTAATTTCCCTTTTGGTCGGTGCTTGGGAGGACTTGAAACCCCCCGTTGAACCAAATTCAATACCATGCCTGCTGTTGCTAAATTTTTGTCTGTAGTCACAACTTATGTAGCCCTTCCGGGTCTAAAAATTTAATAAAAGGCAGACATGGGTTTTCTCGGGAATGAAGGAAAAATGGGGTATCCCCAAATAATGCGATGGTGGCCGTGTTTAGGCCAAAAAGGTAGGGGAAACATCTCATCCCACATGTACAAAATCTTTACCATGGTACGTAAAATTTTATCAATGACCTTTAAATCACTCTGCCATCCATTTGCAGCGGGGTGTTTTGGGGTTACTGTACTATGTTTTTTCCAATATGGTTTGAACTCCCTAAAAAACTTCAGCTAAAAATTTCCCCCTCCTTTATCACTCAAACTTTCAGGCCCCCCAAAATAAGATATAACTTTCTAACATATTTTTCAAAATTTTCCTTAGCATTTTTAGTCTTCAAGGGGAGCGCAATGCCGTATTTTGTAAAACTATCGATTACGGTAAGAAGTATCATGCCCGTGACCCCAAAACGGAAAAGGCCCAATTTAAATCAAGGGAACTCTCGGAACGGACAATTACCTCAGGATACTTTAAAATTGGGGCCTTGGGCACACGTGCTGGTTTAAATTTTAAAGCAAACCTTACATGACTTCAGAAACTTTTAAAATCTCTTCCATGGAGGGCCAAAGCATTCTCCGAGGCGAGCAAAATTTGCTTTCTTTCCACCGTGTCCCGCAATGGAGGACGGGTTTTAGCTTATCCCTTGGGGAAAAATGCGGGGGGAATCCTATTTGTCTAATTTTTGCGCATTTTTCCCTAAAAAAACCCTTTGAAAAACCCCTCTTCTCCTAATCAAAGCCCACGGGAATGGGAGTTTTGGTAAACCTGGGAAATTACCTCTAAAGTTTTCCTTTTAATTTTCCCCTTTTACATCTTGTTCTGACTACAGACAAGCTACGAAGCCCCCATTCTAGAACTTCATCTGCTCTGGCCCCATCTCTAAAGTAACAGCTCCAATTTCTTCGTCCTCTAATACAAAGGAGCGCTCTGCACAACATTATTTTTTGCCTGGAGGTGTCAACTTCAATATCTATTCGCTCCTGCTTCGCCATCGAGCTCCCGGTATTTTTGGAGTTAGTATAAAGATAACTTTAGGGGTCTATGATCTGTCAAAATCCTTCTTTGTCCCCCAACAGCGGGGTCTTTTTTATTTTAAAACCCAACCTATTCGAGGGCTTCTCGTTCAAGGGTGCATAATTTCTTTCTGCCTTATTAAAAGTCTTGAGAAGAAGAAAAAGGTCTCAACCCCCTTGGTCTCCCCCTGTTGCAACACTCCACTAATAGGAAACCCTAGCATCAGGGTAGGAAAAAAGAGTCAAGAAAATCGGGAAAGAGATAAACAATTTCCCCTAAAAAATTACATCCTTTTTTCAAAGCTCATCTCGGCTTCATTTTCCATCAATAAATTTAAAGGGGGTTTTGTTTTTCTCCCCCCATTTTGGGTTACTCATAAAAGGGGCGGCCACTTGCGAATCCCCCAAAAAATTCGGTAAAAATTTGCAAGTCCAAGAAAGACTGTATTTTTCTCTCAAAGTCTTGGGCCCTGGGAAAATCCCTAATCCCCTTAATCTTTTGAGGCTGTCCCTTCATTCCCCCCGGGGTGACCACAGTCCAAAAATCCATTCCTTTTGGAAAAAAAGGGGGACTTTTTAGTTTAAAAAAAAGTTTAGCTTTACCAAGCGAGTTACTCTGTTAAGTTTGCTAGATGGTATCCCAAACATACCCCTTTAAACCAAAATATCACAAAGGGAACACCCTCCAGACCCAAACCCCCGCAAAGGATCCTTAAACCAAAAGGGAGTGTCAAATACTCAAACGCCCTCAGGGGGGTAAAAGGGAGTTTTCTCAGGGGGGGTTTGAAAAAAAAAAAAAAAAAAAAAAAAAAAAAAAAAAAAAAAAAAAAAGAAAGGGAAGAAACATTTGATTTGTTCAAATCCCTAAAATCAAGACAAGTCTTAGGATCCATTTTTTCTTTTCTACAGAAAATAGGATTTATAGGGGAAATTAATGGGGTTTTGGATCTTTTTACAAAAATCTCCATTTTCTACGGATCTGATCAGGTTTTCAGGGTATGTTAGGGCCGGTGTATACCGCCCTTTCCTCGTGATAATTTTTTGAAAAAAAGTGTTGAAAAGGAAGTGGTTCATCTTCTAAAAAAAACATTTTGGGTATTTATATAAAATCCCTTATGTTTCAATTCCTTACTACCCATATGGAATGTTTTTTTTCCCCTTCTTTTAAAAGTTTACTAATTCTGGTAGTCCGCAGCCAAACCCTTTCCCCTTTTAAAAAGGGCCCCCCTCGTTTTCCATATCTTCTGTGAAGACAAAGTCTGAGGGTACCTACCTTTTTCTTTTGATAACTCATAAGGGCTTTTGTATTCCCCATATGGGGGACTTACCCCCTTTTGTCCGGCTGGGACATTATAATTTCCGAGAAAAAAATAGTGCATCTGCATTATCCTCAGAGGGCTCAATGATAGGATTCCCCACCTTGAAACTTCCTGTCTCAATTTTTGCCTGTTGGTGCCTAAGAAATTGGAGCTCTCACAGGTCTCTGAAAATACCCTTCGTATGCATTTATTTTTCTTTTCCCTGTCTTTTGACGTAAAAGCTACAATTCTGTCTTTTTTAATTTTGGGGCTGATGTTTGGGAGGACTCTTTTCCCCGGGATGGAAGATCTAAATTTCCCCATATAATTTTTTACTTTTTTCTCCGCCTGGAGCGAGGGGGCTCTTGGTGGGTTTTTCGCTATGGGGATTCCTTACCTCAATTTACTGTCAGGGGCTAGATGTAAAAGTTAATTTGTGACCTAGAAAATCACCCCCAATAAGCATCTATTCCCTCAAAAAAAGTTTGTAAATAAGTGAAAATCATAGTAAAACTGCCCCAAAATGATTTCAAAGTAATTCCCCCCCTACTGGGAAAGGGGTTTCCCCCCCCTCCTTGTATTTGAGCACAGAAAGTTTTTTTCCAAACTACCCCCTTTTATTATTTTTTCGTGACGAGTACTTGGTCCGTACTAATCCTACACGGATACTCCAAGAATATCCCTTGTTTCACAGCGAAAAAAGATGATCACCCCTACAGGGTTTTTAGTCCCCAACACGTCAAACCCTTTTCCTGTAAAACCTTTTTCCCGGGGGTTTTTAGTTATCACCTTGGGAAAATACACTTACGGGCAATTACCTAGTCCTCCACACTTAAAACAATCACCTTTCGGCCCTGGGCCTATAAGTATTATACTTCTCACGGATTTTAATGCAGAGTATTTTTATCCAGTAGCCACGGGAAAATTTTTCCTTTACCCCCTTTTGCAACTGTCTAGTGTTTTTGGGGATTTCTAAAACATTTTTAGGCCCTGGTTTTGGGACTCGCACCCACAGGAAAACAAACTCCCTCCCTTACGCCCTTTCGAGAAAATATTTTCCCCTTTTTTTTTATTATTTCCCGTTTTTCGTGGCCCCCTCCCCCCAGTCCCTAATTTTTGTACGTGGGCCCGTTTTGGGCTGTGGTGGGGTTGTGTTTTTCTGGGCTTCCCTTTTCCTTACTTCTCCGGCAAAAAAAGCGACCAGGAGGGTATCTTTTCCCGCCGCGATCGCCTGAGCTCAGTGAGATTCAGGGGGAGCTCCAAATGTTAAAGGGCCTTCTTTTAGAGTTTAGTGGGTCTTGTTTATCTGAACGTAAATTCCTTCTAAACCTCTTTGGCATTCCCCCAAAAAAAGATTTATCATCACTAAAATAAAGTTGCCGTTTGGTTCTAATTTATAAATTGGTCCGTATGTAAAGGGGACGATCAGAAAAGGGCCCTAGGGGTTTCCCTTGCTTTTCGCCCTGCACTTTGTATCGATCTGCAACCTCATCGCTGAAAAAATCTTAGGGAAAAATTCCCTTCGATTCTCTTAAATTTATTAAGTACTCCCGAAAGTTTATGAGCTAAAGTCCAGCATTCCTGTTTCCCCAAAAAAATATTTTCCCTTTATATGCTTCTGCCTCCCTCAGTCCAATTTTTTTTTGCTTGTGGGGCCGTTAAATTTCATGAAAAAACCTCAATGTCCCCCACACAAGGCGTGTAGTAGAGGATGACGTTCACCCATCACCCCCAAAACCTTACTTTACTACTTTTTTGTGGTATCAATCCAGTGAGGAAGCGTTTTATGAGCAAAAATTTATTAGACTATCTAGTGAATTTTTTCCCTCCCCCTAAAGTACCACACCCTTGTTACATTCACTTACCCGGGCTCCGTTTCCCTGAGGGGACCCCCGCTGTTTTTCCCCCTGTGGCCAGGGCCTCCCGTAGAAAGGGGAAAGGGGGAGGGGAGGTGTGTGTGTTTGTGAGGGTGCCCAAAAAGAATGGGTAAATGCAAAATTCTCAAGGTTTGGCCCAAGCCGAGGAAAGAATATTATCTATTATTTCCCCCAAATGGCATTTGTTTTTTCGTCCCTTACCTGCCACCAATGTTTTTGCCCCTTTGCATCAAAATAATATATTACTCCTCAATATCTGTAAATCTTAATGTTCAACTAGCTAATTTTTCTACAGATCTTACTCTTTCAAATTTTATTAAAATTTTTTTGACAAATGTAAAAAAAGTTTTACAATTATTTGAGAATCTACAAAAAATTTATTAACTGTAAAAATATTATATATAGTAAACATGTAAAGTCAATCACATAAAATTTTTTGTCATAATATACTTGAGTTCATTATAATTCAATACAATATTATCCCCTATTTAAATTCCATCTTTTAACTTTAACAAATAAATTTGCCACTTTACTCTAATTGTTTTAAAATCAAAATACATAAATAAATTTAAACAAGTGTTATTAAATTTAAACCCTGCAATGCTTAAAATAGTGTAGGCAGTTAAAAAAAGAATTCCTTTCTTCACATACAATGTTGAATCATAAAAAAATTTTTAAAAAAAATTTTAAAAAGAAAATAGTGAGAATTATATTTAGGGAAGATGAATTTCTTTTACCCAAACAAATTTAAAAAACTAAATTAATGTCTTTACACAATACTAACAAACTCAAAATTTTCTCCAGTAAAAAATAAATGGTACGGACATAAATGTCTTGTGCTAAATCGGCAACATAATACTGAATTAATATTTCTAAGCCCAATTAAATCAAGCAAAATTATTCTAGGAAAACTTTAAAGATTACATACAAAAAATAAACTTTTTTACGCTCACCGGAAATTTAAAAATCATCATCACTGTTAAATCCACTTTTTGTAAGCTGAGATCCGTAAAAGTAAATTTATAATTCCTTTCCTTTTTGCTAAAATTAAAATATCAGTACACTTAGAATTTAAATCTTATGTCTTTAATTATTCTTCTTAAAATTTACATCAATCTATAATTATTTCCTTATATGATTATTACTTTTAAAAAGAACTTAGTCAAAAACAATTCTTGGTCCTTTAATTTTTCTACTCAATCAGAAACTTTTAAACTACTTAAAACACATTTTCCATAGCACATTCCCGTCCACCATGTTCCCCCCTTTAAAAAGAAAACCCCAACTGCTTTTTAATGGGCTTACCCCAAAAGCCACCAAAGTGACATGGCTGCAAGGTGCTACCAGAGGACCTTTGAAGCCAACTCCAAAAACCTACTCCTTCGTTTGGGCTTCTCGCCCTCTTTTTTCCCACTATTGGGGGCCCTTCCTGTCACACCCTTAGCTTTCAGAATTTTAAATTTTAATTTTTTCTTTACTTATTTGAAAACTTCTGCGTCAGGACTTTCCTTAGCCCCAAATTTTAAAACTGTATTTTTCACTTTAACTTTTGTCTTCTGCCTTCCGTGTTTTTTTTTCTTGATACCCGACTTGAAAAAAATTGGAACTCTAGTGATCGCCCCCCCAACTATTTTTTCCCTTTTTCGTGGCTTCTAGAACTTCTATTTGTCATGGGTGAACCACGCGCTCAGTTTGCGTCATGGGGCTCTTCCGTTTTCCACTTTTTATCGACCCTTTTTTGGATTTCGCCCTCATCTTTGCGGGATGTTCTTTTTTGATGTTGGACCGGGGTGGTTCGTCCGCTCTCCTCGTGTTTTTTACGAGATCATGTTATCTTTTCCCCACAACCTGCACGATACCTTATAAAGGGCAACACAAAATTTAAACATCCAAAGGAAACCCCGAGGGCTTGCAGGAGCGACCCAATGCTCTCTGGCTTGTTCCCCTGCTCCTCTCTCACGCCAGCCGCTATGTTTGCCCGGTCCCTTTTGTTAAAACCTTTGCCCCGAGACAAAGACCCCCCTGGGGTAGCACTATCCCCCAAATCAAGCGAACCCGTCTGCTTGACATACCCAAACCTGAAACAAACACAGAAAAATTTTAAAAAAATTGTCCTCGGGAACAAACAAAATTTTTCAAAAAAAATAACCGAATTGTAAAAACAGTTCCAGAAACACAAAAAACTTTCATCCCCGCGGCTTTCTTCGTCCGCTGGGGGCATTGGGAGGGTGGGGGGGCGGTGTTGCAGTTACTCAGAGGGGGGATCTCCGCCCCAAGACCTGGCTCATGGTCACCACTGAGTCTGTTGCATCGTCCCTTTCCTCCAAATGCTCGTCCCATCTCGGTCCGCTGCCACGCCCCATCGCCGCTACTGGGGGTAACGTCACTTTTCACCAGGCCCCAGGAGTAGTTCCGGCCCATGGTAACCCCCACGGGGCCCTGGGCACAACGGTTTTTCGCCCTCTGGAATTCGAAGGTGACATCAGAGGGCCGCTACCACCGTGTTTGGCCCTCCCGGGGGCTGTAGCTTCGGGGAGAGCCTCGCTTCCGACGCGGATTATGCAGCCAACTCTTCCCCCTTGTTGTACCTCACTTCCCTCATGCGCCGGTCATAGGTCTCCTTCATGGCATGGCCGGCTACCTTGAGCTTGTCACGCACTCGTCGGTGCACCTCCGCCAGGTTCTCCTGCAGTGCCACTGCATAGCTGGATGTGACAATTGGCAAGTTCACGTCGGGTGGCCGCCCTGTGGCCAAATCCACTGGTAGCCTGAGCTCACGGCCAAACATGAGTCGGGCAGGTGTGAAGCCTGTTACCTCGTGCACAGCAGACCGGTAGGCCATGAGCATGGCGGGTAGCTTGACATCCCACTCCTGACACCATTTGTTACGCCAGCCGCCTCGTCTCTCTGCCACCAACACAAGGCAGGCTAGGCAGACGGCGTGCTATCCACAGGGTCGTGAACACTGAACAGCTCCAAGAGGCACCGAGCACCACAGTGTCCCAGAACACCACGAAGGGAAGTGCCAAGTGGCGAGGCAGGGCACGAAATAAACACAAAATGACAGTCTTTCCTTTAATTACACCAGTTATTTACCCGTACACTTTTCTATAGGATCAATACAGGGGGGACACTAGCATGTCACACTGCACGATACAGCTTATAACAGGGCAACACAAAGTTTATCAGGTCACAAAGGCACACACGAGGTCTTCACAGGAGCAGCACCCAACTGCGTCTCTTGGCTTGTTCCTCCGCTCCTCCGCTCACAGCCAGCTGCGTCATGTTTGCCCAGGTCCCTTCATGTTAACACATGTTTCGCACAGAGACAAAGACCCACTGGCGTAGCAATATTAATGTTATTATTATATTATTATTATTATTATTATTATTATTATTATTATTATTATTATTATCATTGTTATTATCATCATCATTATTATCATCATAATAATTATTATTACTATTGTTATTGTTATCATTATTATCATTATCATCATCATTATAATAATAATAATAATAATAATTATTATTATTATTATTATTATTATCATTATCATTATTATTATTAATATCATCATCATCATTGTCATTATCATTGTCATGATCAGTATCAGTATATATATTTTTTATTATTATATTATTATTATATTTATTATTATACCATCATTATTATTGTCATTATTATCATTCTTCTTCTTATCATTGCTATCCTTATTATTATTATTACTCTCATTATCATCTTTATTATTATTATTATTATTATTATTATTATTATTATTATTATTATTATTATTATTATTATTATTATTATTATTATTGTTGTTGTTGTTGTTGTTGTTGTTGTTATTATAATTATGATTATAATATTAATAATAATTATTACACTCAATAATTTTTTTAACTGATTTTAGACAATTTTGATGCGTTGAATCCAAAAATAACATTGATTTTGCTCAATCAGGTCAAATTTGTGTTCTATTGCCAAATATTGTTTTTTACGGTTGCTGTTCATACATAAGGGTATTACGATATAATTTTCAAGTTGCGACCGCACATTTTTTGCTAGCAGACATTTTTTCCTTATTCAGATGAATGATATGGATTCGTCCAGAAGGTCTTGCAGAAATAAGCCGGATGTATTCTGCTACATCTGCGGCGAATACACCGTTGTTCCTAACAGGAAACCAGTCACAAGTTTCGTAAAGCGTGCTTATCATGCTTATTTTGGCATGAAACTTGGTGATTAGGACAAAGCTTGGGCGCCTCACATGGTCTGCAAGAAATGCACCGAGTGTTTACGTCGCTGGACCCATGGAATGAAGGACGGGCTGAAGTTTGGAATTCCTATGGTTTGGAGAGAGCCGAAAAACCATGTCAGTGACTGTTACTTCTGCGCTATTAATTTGACTGGGATCAACAGAAAGAACCAGAGCAGCCTCAAGTATCCTGATCTTGAATCAGCACGTCGTCCTGTACCTCATTGTGATGAAGTTCCAGTACCTGTCACAGCAGAACTTCCTGAGTTAAGTGACGAAGAATTCTCCAGTATTGAAGACAATGAAGAAGTAGTTCCTAGCGATGATGCCGATGACGCTTCGCATCCCTTTTCCCAGAAGGAGCTAAATGATCTTGTCCGTGACCTCAACTTGCCAAAGTCATCCACCAAATTGTTGGCATCAAGACTGAAAGAAAAAAACCTTCTTTCTGACAGTGCTCGCATCACTTTCTACCGCAACAGACATAAAAAATACCTTCGTTTTTTCTCTGAAGAGAAAAAACTTGGTGTGCTGTACAGATGTTTCACAGCTTCTGCACAATCTTGGATTGCCACAGTACCAACTTGTAGAATGGAGACTGTTTATTGACAGCAGCAAGAGATCGCTGAAAGCCGTTCTGGTGCACAACGGCAACCAGTTTGCCTCTATACCGCTGGCTCACTCGACTACACTGAAGGAGAAGTATGAAGCGGTGAAGTATCTGCTGGAGAAAATTAGTTATTGTCAGCATGAGTGGATGATCTGTGTTGACCTGAAGATGGTGAACTTTTTGTTGGGACAGCAGTCCGGTTTCACCAAGTACCCGTGCTTTCTGTGCATGTGGGATAGTAGGGACCGAGCTCAGTATTACACGAAAAAGGAGTGGTCTCTGCGGGAGGAATTGGAGCCTAGCAGATCAAAGAACGTCATCAACGCCCCTCTGGTGGACAGAGACAGGATACTCTTCCCACCCCTGCACATTAAGCTTGGCTTGATGAAGCAGTTCACCAAAGCTCTGGACAAGGATGGTGGCTGCTTCACTCACCTGTGCCATGCTTTTCCAGGATAGACCATGGACAAATTGAAAGCTGGCATCTTTGACGGACCTCAACTACGTCAGCTCATCAGAGATCCAGAGTTTGAAAACTCAATGAATAAAGTCGAACTGGAAGCGTGGAAGGCATTTGTTCTGGTCGTAAAGAACTTCCTTGGCAACAAGGCCAGTAACTATGCAGAACTCGTCACCAAAATGCTGACTGCCTTCAAAAACCTGGGATGCAACATGAGCATTAAAATGCACTACCTATTCTCACACATGGATCGGTTTCCTGAGAATCTGGGATCAATGAGCGACGAGCAGGGGGAGAGATTTCATCAAGACATGAAGGAGATGGAGACCAGGTATCAGGGACGGTGGGATGCAGTCATGATGGCCGATTACTGTTGGACTTTGAAGAGAGACATCCCTGCCGCTGCACATTCGAGGAGCTCAAAGAAACGGAAGTGTCAGCACTGAATGATCAGTGAAGACCAAACATCTAGTTTCCATGCATCTGTCTTTATTAGTGTCCTCATCAACTGATCAATTCTGATCGATGTTCAGCATTGATCAGTAGATATTGTAATAGTTACCAATGTAATGCAATGCTGATGTCAATACAGATACCAATCAATGTTTGCAACATGTCGATAATTATAAATTGGGTGAGAAAAAAAAATATATATATCGAATGTATAAGTAACACAAATAAAACAAAAATGCCGCTCTAATGTATTCCACTTCGTACAAAAAACGATTTTTCCTATATTCACTTAGTTGAAAAACTTGACCTGATCGGGGAAAATGGATGGCATTTTTGGATTCAGCGATGCAGATTTGCTCTAAATCAGTTGAAAAATCTAAGACAACTTACAAAAAATATTTTTTTGTAATCCAGTGTTATTATTGTCATTATTATTGTTATTATTATTATTATCATGATTTTTTATTATTATTATTATTATTATTATTATTGTTATTATTATCTTTATTGTTGTTATTATTATCATTATTATTGTTATTATTATTATCATGATTCATTTTATTATTATCATTATAACCTTCATTATCATTATCATTATCATTATCTTTCTTCTATTATTATTATCATTATTATTATTAGTTGTAATAGTAGTAGTAGTATTACCATTACCATTACTATTATTAGTATCATTATCACTGTTGTTATTTTTGTCATTATCGATATCGTTATTATCCTTATTATTATTATTATTATTATTATTTCTATTAGTAATATTATATTGATTAATATTATTACTATCATTATTGCTATTAATACTATTACTCTCATCATTTTTATTATTATCATCATCATCATCATCATCATCATCATCTTCATCATGATGATGATGATGATGATGATGATGATGATGATGATGATGATGATGATGATGATGATGATGATGATGATGATGATGATGATGTGATGATGATGATCATCATCATCATCATCATCATCATCATCATCATCATCATCATCATTATCATCATCATCATTATCATCATCATCATCATCATCATCATTATTACTATTATTATCATTATTACTATTATTAATATGATTATTATTGTTGTTGTTGTTATTATTTTTATTATTATTATTGTATTATTATTATTGTTATTATTATTATCATTCTCATTTTTATTTTTATTGTTATTATTATTACTATTATTATTATAATTATTATATTGATAATAGTCATAATATAATGATAATAATATTAATAATAATAGTGATAATAATAATAATCATTATCATTATCTTCAACATTATTATGGCGATTATCATTATTTATATTTATTATTATTACCATTATTATTGTTATTACTTTTATTATTATTGTTATTATTATTATTTTCATTATGATTTACTATTATTATTATTATCATTATTATCGTCATCATCATTATTATAGCTATGATCAGGATGATAATTATCACTATCATCATCAGCAGCAGCATTATTGTTAGATTTGTCATTGCTGTATCATTATAATTTTTATTATTGTTACGAAGCTTGATGTAATATAATTTTGCGTTTTTGCGGTCTCCAAACTGGGCTACCCTCGTCATGTTCTCGACGTCGCGTTATCCTGGTTGCGACGTACCTTCTACCACGACTTCTCTCCTAGACTCCTCACCTGCCCGTTGTCAGCCTGCCCTACATTTTCTCCGTCGCCCCTCTCACCCTCTCAATTGCAGGCTTATCTTTAGCCAGGTTAACACTTCATCGTTACCTGTGCCATGCCAGTCCTCCCTCTACCTCGAAGGCGGGTACTATGCTGTTCCTTGTGCCTCCTGCGATAAGCAGTATTTTGGAGAGACAAGGTGGCAGTTTCACTAAGTGTCTGTCTCTACATAAATATGCTG
>NC_051397.1:19560884-19582460 GCF_015228065.2 Penaeus monodon
GGTTTTTTTGCCTTTTGAAAAATCTAAGGGTACCTTTAAAACCAAAGTTTTACCTGAATTTGAAAAGCTATGGGGAAAAACAAACAAACAAACAGCAAAACAAAAACTGTAATATCTACAAAAACAACTTAAACAAAGTTACCATCAATATAACAACCACAGACAACACCTTTAAGAAATTCTCACGTCAAGTGAAAAAAAAACAGTGATTCTGATGTCCTCATGTCACTTCTACAAGTCTTTTAAAAATGACAGCCAGTACTATTATCACCAAACCCGGCAAAGGTCGTAATTTTAAACAAATGCAACTATCAACACAAATTACTCAATATTCTCAGTGACCGCACAAAATTTTAAAGAATCATTGCTGAAATTTCCACCCACTTGTACTTAAAAGACTACATCGTACCACAAAAAAAAAAAAAAAAAAAAAAAAAAAAAAAAAAAAAAAATCTACAACTTCTGTCAACTAAGACCCATTATCTCTTCTATTGCACCTTCAACTTCAATGTCTTGTCCCCATCATCTTTCCTTTACTACCAAATCAGTATACTATAGAAAATTCCTCACCTTTTGATAATGAAATTACATTCCTTAACTTTTAAACAACCAGTCACTGTGGAAAATTTCGATGTGGGAGTCACTCTTTAGTAATGTCCCCTTTCATGAAACCACAGAAAAACTATAGTAACAATTTACCACCTCCCAGCTTACCAAAATTGGCTTAACAAAAGACAATTTCAAAAAATCGATGGATCTTGCCACCCATCATTCAGTGTTCAGTTCTGATGATTGTCTTTATACCCAAACAGACGGGGTAGCTATGGGTCCCCCCTGGACACTTCCTACGCCAATGTATTTCTGTGCCACCATGGAAAATAAATGGGTTGAACAGATCCGCCGGAATTCAAGCCTATACTCTACCGAGATACATTGATGATACTCTCGTTATTTTCGCCCCATACATCACACGTAAATTTATTTCTGAATTATCTGAATCCAGACATCCAAGTATCAAATTCTCCCCCGAAACACACAAAACAACAACCAAACCACCTTTTTTGGATAACGGCCTCTTTCATACAAGCATTTACCGTAAACCGACCTTCACAACCTCGGTCCCCATTTGCATAGCTATGATTTCATACATAAAACAAAATAAATTGCATAAAAAGACATAACCAGAGCCTAAATCGGTGTAGCAATTGGTCTTCTTTTCATGAATGATTTCTCAAAACATTCTTTGCAACAAATTAATACCCTTTACATTTTTTTGAAAAAAAAAAATTCTGTCTAATATTTTTTTCACATAAACTTACTGAACCAACTGTTAAAAGGGATCACAGATATGTAAAACCACAATAATAGGTAAATTTGAGTTTGAAATTTAAAAATTATTAAAATCTCTCCTCCATGATAATTATCCCAAATTAAGTTCACCTTTGTCTTTAGCAATAGTAACACTATTAATAACTTAAAACAATGTAGGAATTGCCACTCTGATCTATGTTCTCCTGTAATATATTTATTTACCTGTCCTAGCTGCCAAGCATGGTGCGTGGGGTCAACATTACGAGGGTTTTACAGCACCGCATATCAGAAAAATAAGGCATGTTTTTTCGAACTGGACTCTCGCAGAGGAGACCATCTTTTCGGCCATAAAAGAGCCCTCCCTCCACCACAATCCTTTTCCAGCACATACTGTCGTCTCATTCCTCCCACCAGAATTCCTTTTTATGCAATAAATGTGCCCTGAGCTGAATAACACCTCCGCGGAACCACATTGTTCACGCCTACACACCCTTCCTTAAGGTCATTTTATGCATCCTCGGTTTTATTGTTTTACCTTTTTGCCTCGTTTATTGTCATTTATATACATCTGTATTATATTTTGTTTGTTGTATTATGTTTTTTACGTACTTTAATTTGACTTTTATACTATAGTAACTAACTATAAACCAATCAGAACAATGTTTTTCTAATGTTTAACTGCGTTTTTGTCTCTTTGGTTAATTAATTATTGCACTGATGTGGAGATCTCTGATTGCCTTCGAAATGTTTGTAATGATTTATGGAGTCTTTACGGCCGTCTTTGCCCACCTCTTCGTTCTTACGCCTGAGCGTCAAGCTTATATATATATATATATATATTATATATATATATATATATATATATATATATTATATATATATATATATATATAATATATATATACATATATATATATATATATATTATATATATATATATATTAAAATATATATAAAATATATACACACACACACACACACCACACACCACACACACACACACACACACACACACACACACACACACCACACACACACACACACAACACACACACGTATATACATACATACATACATATAGACATACATATACATACAATACAAAATTTTGTCCACTTATAAAAAAATGTCTTTAATGAAACAGAGTCGGGCACCCTGCTGTGATTTGCTACCTCTTCATCAAATGATTATTACAAAGAAATCCACGAGGAGACAATGCTCTCTCCTACAGCATGGTTAAGAAATGGGCAAATGAATTTTAACGGGATAGAGAGAGTTTGAAGGATGACCCACGTGAATGATATTGATCGTGGCAGATCGACGAATCAAATTGCACTACATAACAAAGGTTCTGCCTATATGGATCCCTAAGCTTCTTCACCTTGACACATGTTCAGGATAATCTTCGACTTTTTTTTATATCGATCGAGAGAATTTTTTGCAGATTTGTAAAACCCTGGGACGAGACTTGGGTCCACCACTTTCAACCAGAAACCCAAACGTTTTCCAGGAGATCATTAGATAGTTTGGCAGTACAGTGAAAATCGCTAGCACATCCGGAAAAAGATACATGACATAATACGAGACAGAAAGCAGCCCGAAAACAAACCCTAACAGTGCTGTATATGACACACCCTGCAGCAGATGCGATGCAGCATACTTTGGTGAAACGAGCTGCGGCTTCAGCACCAGGATCAGCGAACACTGTGTTGTGGTGACCAACGTGCGACGAGTTCCGCGCTCGGTAGAGTCAGGTCCAGGCGGTTTGGCGAACCGACTCCCGTCAATCACCGCGCAGCTTATCGGACCTGACTCGAGAGTATACATCGCGGCTGGCATATTTAAGCCGCCGAGTCCAAAAGAAACTCACTCACTCATCGGCTAGGCTCTCACCCGAACACTAGCTGTACACTCTAAAAATAAAGAGTAATTGACTTCTTGTGCGTTTGCCTACAACCACACTGGTGACCCTCGGAGTTAAGAGCCCAGTTAGCCATGAGTGTGTCAGCCGCCTTGAAGCCATTGCCCACCTGCACCATTGCTTGCCTTCCTGAATGGTTTCTGCAGGTGGAACAGGAGTTCCTCCTACGCCATGTCACCTCTCCGACCACCAAATATCGGATACTGGTCACCAACCTTTCGCCTGAACTCTGCTCTCCGTCAGCGACCTTATTAACAACCCCGAGTACAACACATATGAACTCCTCAAAGAATTAATCCTGCAGAGAGCCGCGCCTTCCCCACGAAACGCGCTGCGCGCTCTCTTCACAGCTTCGTCGCCTGACACCCGTACTCCCTCGGAAATACTCCGGCACATACAACGCACTCTCTCCCGTGCCAACACTCATCTGCCTCCCGACCTTCTACGCTCGATGTTCCTTCAGCGTCTACCAGCGACCGTTCAAACCGCTCTACTAGCGTCGGAGCTCCCTATTGAAACAACTAGCCTCAAAAGCGGACGAGATCATAGCCATCCAGACTACCGCACAAATTTCAGCTGTAGCCGCTCCGCACCTCTAACTTTGGAAGCCTCGCGACACAGGTTGCCGAACTCACAACTGCCGTTCGACAACTTTCAGCCCGCGAACCTTCACCACGTCCCAGATCCCGCCATCGCAGTCCTGCATCACCCCGGTTCAACCGCGATCGTGGACGAGACTACGCGCCCCAGTACCGTCACACCTACAGCCGCCGCCGTTCCCCGACTCCAGGTAGCTACTGTTTCTACCATTCCGATTTGGCAGCAGGGCGCGTCGGTGCGAACCCCTTGCTCGTGGCCGGGAAACGGACACCGCGGGAACTAGTAGCGCCGATCTCCCGCGGCCCCAGACGGCGCCTACTCTACGTCCGCGACAACAATTCACACCTGCGGTTCTTGGTGGACACAGGAGCGGAAGTCAGTCTCATTCCCGCATCCTTCAAAGACAGGCAATCGCCTGCTTCTCGCACATTGGAGGCTGCCAACTGTTCGCCCATCAACGTATACGGTGAGCGCTCATTGACCCTCCTTTTCAGCGGCGCTCCGCACTCGAAGCTGACATGGGTTTTCCTTGTCGCCGACGTACAGCAGCCGATCCTCGGAGCTGATTTTCTGGCTCACCACGGATTCACGGTGGACCTTAGGCGGGAGTGCCTTGTGCACCAGTCAGGGACTCGCACCTACGCCTCATCGGCCCTGGTACGTGTCCCCCGATATACACTGTACTGCCCAACAGTGCCCTTACAGAGCAGTGCTGCGCGAGTTTCCAGCGCTGACCAAGCCCATCAACGTGGCAACGACACCACCACACACCGTCAAGCACCACATCGTCACGACTGGACCCCCGGTCTTTTCCAGCTGCAGGCCACTCGCACCAGATCGCTTCCGCATCGCAAAGGCAGAGTTCGAGCACATGCGAGAGCTCGGCATCATACGCCCTTCCAGCAGCCAGTGGGCATCTCCCCTGCACCTTGTTCGTAAGAAGGACGGAGACTAACGTCCCTGTGGGGATTATCGTCACCTCAATACAGCCACCGCACCGGACCGTTACCCCCTCCCGCACCTCCACTCCTTCACACGGGAGCTCTCGGGATGCACGATTTTCTCTAAAATCGACCTCGTCAGAGCGTACCACCAAATCCCCATCGCCGAGGAGGACATCCCGAAGACAGCTGTGACCACGCCGAGGAGGACACGAATTCCTGCGAATGCCGTTCGGACTCCGCAACGCCGCCCAGACCTTCCAGCGCTTCATGGACGATGTCACCCGCGGCCTACAGGGTGTCTTCGTCTACATCGACGATATACTCATCGCCAGCAGCAACAGTGAGGAACACCAGCAGCAGCACCTCCGGGCCCTCTTTGACCGCTTGCAGGGAGCCGGAGTCGTCATCAACCCTGGTAAGAGTCTTTTCGGAGTCTCCTCTCTCACCTTCCTAGGTCACACGATTACCGCCGACGGTATTACCCCAGCTCAGGAGAAGGTCAGCAGTATCAGGCAGTTCCCTAAGCCAACAATGAAGACAGCTTCGGAAGTACCTCGGCATGATTAACTTCTTCAGGAGGTTCATCCCGAAGTGTGCACTTCTTCTGGCACCTCTGCAACGTCTCCTCGCTCCATCCCGGTCGGGACGCGGCAGAGACGTTACTTGGACCTCTGAGGCGATCGAAGCCTTCGAGGCTAGCAAGGACGCCTTAGCCTCGGCGACCCTCCTCAACCACCCGCAGCAGGGAGCAAGGCTCAATATAGCCGTCGACGCCTCGGACACCGCCATGGGGGCAGTTTTGCAACAAGATTCAGGTAACGGTTGGCAACCCCTGGCCTTCTTTTCACGGACTCTCAGCCCACAACAAAATAGGTACAGTGCTTTCGGCAAGGAACTCCTTGCGGTGTACACGGCCATCAAACACTTCCGGACATATGTCGAGGGGAAGGACTTCCACATCTTGACGGACCACAAGCCCCTCACCTTCGCCCTGCACAACAGGAGTCGCCGTCAGTCCCCGCGTGAAGAGAGGCACCTGGATTTCGTTGCCCAGTTCACCACTGACATACAACACATCGGGGCACCAAAAACCAGGCTGCAGACGCCCTATCCAGGGTCTCGATATCCATGGTTAAGTGCGAGCAGCACCCCGATCGACTACCAGCTGGTTCGCAGGGAGCAGCAACAGGACCCTTCCCTCCCCAGGCTCACCGACGGAGACACCTCCCTTCAACTAGAGCAGGTGCAGCTTCAGGACTCCCAGGACACCATCCTCTGCGACATCTCGCTGGGCAGACCCCGTCCTTACATCCCTCCGTCACTCCGCCGACAGTTTTTCGAAGCTTACCACGCTCATAGGGGAATCCGCGCAACACAGGACCTCATCCGCAGCAAAGTCGTCTGGCAGGCATCAATAGAGACGTCCGGCAGTGGTGTCGCACCTGCATCGAATGTCAACGCAGTGAAGGTTCACCGACACACACATAGTCTCCCCCACACAGGTGTTCCTTGTACCAGACGGCCGCTTCGAGCATGTACACCTTGGACGTAGTCGGTCCCCTACCAGCAGACCAAGGTTACAGCTACGTCCTGACGATGATTGACCGGTTTACCAGGTGGCCTGAGGCCACACCTATCCAGGACACAACTGCCGCCACCATTGCCAAGACCTTTCTCAGCACCTGGATATCTCGCTACGGGACTCCAGCGACGGTCACGACCGACAGAGGTCCTCAGTTCGAATCCGAGCTCTGGAGGCAGCTGATTGATCCTTCTCGGCTCGAAGCGCATCCGGGACCACAGCATACCATCCCAGCGCCAACGGCCATGGTGGAGCGCCTACACCGCCACTTGAAGGAGGCCCTCACGGCTTCTTCTCCCGCCCGACACTGGGTGGACCAGTTTACCCTTGGCACTCCTACACATACGGACCTCTTTCAAGCAGGATCTTCGGTGCACCGCAGCAGAGATGGTCTACGGAAACCACCATAGCTCTCCCTGCTGACTTTCTAGTCAGCTCCGGAGATCAGGACCGAGAGCATTCGGCAAGCAGCTTCGCGACCGCATGGGCCCGCGTCCGCTCTCGCCTACGAGACCATCACGGCAACGAGACATCTACTTGCCCGCGACCTCCAAGATGCTCACATGTCTTCATAAGACGACCCACCAAGCCTCCCCTCTGCTCACCCTATGAGGGGCCCTTTCGGTCATCAAGCGGGACAGAAAAACCCATCACCATCCGGCGACCACGAGGAGACGACACCGTCAGCATCGACCGTGCAAAGCCCGCGCATCTCCAGGAGCAAGGCACGATTTCGAAGGTTCGTTTCGCGACCGCTACACTGGAAGGGGAGTGCTGTGGGGGACCAACGTGCGACGAGTTTCCGCGCTCGGTAGAGTCGGGTCCAGGCGGTTTGGCGAACCGACTCCCGTCAATCACCGCGCAGCTTATCGGACCTGACTCGAGAGTATACATCGCGGCGGGCATATTTAAGCCGCCGAGTCCAAAAGAAACTCACTCACTCATCGGCTAGGCTCTCCCCCGAACACTAGCTGTACACTCTAAAATAAAGAGAAATTTTTGGACTTCTTATGCGTTTGCCTACAACCACAGTGTTGATGTCCGTCACCATATGAAGCTGGACATTTACCGAACTGGAAGGAAGCAGGAGGTAGTTCATGGAGGATTGAACAAACAAAATAAGAAATAAAGTTATGGAAGCTGCATACATAGCAACGGAGAAATATGTCAAACACAGCATCTGGAAGTTTCAAATTATCCAAGGTCGCGGCGGGCAATTATCCGGATAACGAGTGGGAAGGTAACGTGTTTCGTCATCTCCATGTTGATATGTGTATACTCTGTAGTTTCTCAGAGTATGTGTATTTTGGGACGGAGATATAACCGAAACCGGTAAAAAAAACATCTCTTGTATTGTGAAGATCTTCATGCTCAGGCAGACGATCAAAATAATGGATGCTGGGTCTCCGGCTCCGAAGACGGTGATGTCATGAGAAGTGTCAATGAGAAGCCGAAGGAGGCATGGTGGTGGATCACCTATTAAAGGGCCAGACTTTTGCTGGAACATACTAGTCTAATCTATCAACGTGACTAAAGGAGGAAACGCCGGGAATGCTGACTGGAATGGTGCTGTTCCACCAAGACAATGTTCGACTCAAGTTCGCGTTCGCTCTTGCTGCCCTTCATGACTATAGGCTTGAATTAGTTGCCCCCCCCCCTTATTCATCTGATTCGGCGCCATCGGACCGTTCCCGAGACTGAAAGGTGAGCTAATTGACCGCCCCTTTAACCTCTGACTTGAAGTTATGAAATCGTGGGGCTATTTTCGGACCAGGATTCAAAATCTACAAAAGAGGAAGTCATATGCTTCATGATCACTAGACTAAATGGTTGAACTTACAAGAGGACAACGTTGAAAAATATATTTTCAAAGTTTCATTCGAGTTATTTCTTATAAAATCAGGCCATTAACTTTTTAGCCGCCCCACATCTCTCTTTTCTCTATCTGTGTGTGTGTGCGCGCGCGTGTGTGTGTATGTGTGTGTGTGTATGTGTGTGTGTGGGGTTGGGGTGTGTATGTTTATGTGTATGTGGGTATGTGTATGTGTGTGTGTGTGTGTGTTTGTGTGTGTGTGTGTGTGTGGTTTTGTGTGTGGTGTGTGTGTTGTGTGTGTGGTGTGTTTTTGTGTGTGTGTGTGTGTGTGTGTGGTGGTGTGTGTGTTATTATTGTTGTTTATATTATTATTATTATTATTATTATTATTATCATTATTATTAATGTTATTGTCATTACTATTATCAATATTATTGTTTTTTATTGTTATTGATGTCATTATCTTTACCATTATTGTATTATTGTTATTATTATTGTTATTATTCTTATCATTATCATTCTTATTCTTATTCTTTTTACTGCCATTCTTATCATTATTATTATTATTACTATTATCATTATTGTTGTTGTTGTTATCATTATCATTATTATTATTATTACTATTATCATTATTGTTGTTGTTGTTATCATTATCATTATTATTGTTATTATTAGCATTATCATTATTATTGTCATCATCCTCATCCTCATCTTCATCTTCATCTTCATCTTCATCTTCATCTTCATCTTCATCTTCATCTTCATCTTCATCTTCATCTTCATCTTTATCTTCATCTTCATCTTCATCTTCATCACCACCATCATCATCATTATACATTCCAAGACTGAGGGCCAGTCTTGGAATAGCCCAGCTTAATTAATATTTAATAAAAACTATAAAAAAGACTGAATCAACAAATAATCGTAATCGGAAAAAGGAAGAATAAAAAGAGCAAAGGGCGACCAAACCTCCACACTCGTGTAGCAGCACGACCCCGCAACCTGAAGTTCGGCAGTTTCCCAGGTTTTGGGGCACATCAGGTCACAGAAATGTCCGCGCTCATTGGACATCGGGCTCCCTCGTTCCCTGTGCGCTTACACAGCGGCCCGTTTTACATAAGTCGCAGAATCCGAACCGAAATCGGAGGCTTTCAGGACCTCTAGGTCCCAAGGTTTTGTTGGGTGGGGTTAAAGAGAGCGATTTGAACTCCTACACAACAGGCACGACCTTGGCTTTTGCGTGGTATTCAAGCTGTTTTGCGCACACCTTTCGCGTGCCTGCCTTAAGGTGCGTTGCGAGTTGCCATCCTTTGTTAGGGACTGGTCTGGCAGACCTTCTCATGACTGCCACTTACAAAATTCGTTTAGGAAACTAATAGGCAGGTAGGAGCCCCTCCTTCAGGCATATTACCTCGTTCTTTCAGTATTAGCACCTGCTAGACTGAACCTCGACCCTTCATTTCACTCACGCTTTGGCATGACCATGTCATTAAATTAGCATATACTGGAGAGCCCATCTCTTGTGAGGTGGCTCTCCAGAAGATCTTCACCATCACTGAGGTGGCAGTCACCCACCTCTTTAAGACCCACAATGGCTTCAAGGTGACAATAGCCAAACCGCTGACCCCATTCCTTTCGACCGAAGGCCAAAGGAAATTAAAAGATCAAGGCTTTACTCCCGTCCCCTCTCCCGAAACGAAGGCTAAATGCACGGACTTGGCTAAAAAGATCGACAAGACGATCCTCCCACGATCGTGCGAGTCGATCAGTCATGAAGTATCCGCCAAGAACGGTGTCACTGTCCTTGACGTTTACAAGCCTCCTGAGTCACGAATCGTTAAGATTCGTGTCTCTGCCCCAGAGGAAGCCCAGAAACTTCTCTCACGTGGGATCATGATGTTTAATACATCGGTCCCAACCTACAGTATTGAACCAGAGTGCTTTATTCACATTGAAAATGCCTCAACTGCTACCGTTACGAACATAATAAACACACACCACACACACACACACACACACACACAACAACACACACACACACACACACACACACACACACACACACACACACATATATGCTCTCATTGCGGTGGCGAAGGTCACTTCTTCGCCAAATGCAAAGAGACCATCAAATGCCCCATACGCAAAGAAATACTCAAAGTAAAACGAAATCAGATAAGGGAAAACAAAAACACTGCTCCCTCATACGCCACAACAGCCGCCACACTACCTGCCCAGACTAGCACACCCAGACGACCTGCATCTACCTCCAGGACAACTATGCCTCCACCTCCTCAGTTCAACAACACTTTTACACCTAACACAAACCTGAAAATACAAGCCATCTTACACGTAGCTCTCATTGCTGCTAAATACAACGCCAAAAAATCGCAAAAATTTTCCCTATCATGCTACAGAAAAACGGTTTCCCCAGCATTGTTGTCCAAGACATCTTCGAAGATGACAATTTATATATCCCTGAATACGCCACAACACCACAAACCACAGCAACTGAGGTGACAAAGACTGACCCAGAGCTTCATTGCTCCACACAAAGACAACTCGTTTTGCAACCAGCACCACAACGAAATCTAAAAGAAAATGCACAAGCACTTAACGCAACAAAAAACACTGAACAAACGCAAACAGATCTCACCATCAAACAAGCACGCCAAAAAAGACAAAAAGGATCCCCCAGTCCCGCAACCTCGTCGTCATCGTATGGATGACACCATCCTTGACGACGAGAGTAGCGGCTCCGAGATCGACGTCGAAGTCGTTCTCGAATTCGAGGAAGAGCTCCCTCTCCCCTTGGAGGGAGCCGTTGCCGTGCTCCTTTCTAGGGGGCGCTTGGGACAGCGCGGAAGTATTGAGAATTGGTCCGCCGATTCTCAGGACTGCTCACAGGACTCTCTCCCTGACCTCGAGGAACCGTTGATCGAGGCTCGATCACGGAACCGCTACCGAGATCAGGTGACGCCACGCAAGGTAAACCCAGGTAAAATGGGTCTACCCTGAGTGGCATGCTAACGGTCGTTCAAGCAAATGTAAGGTCATTTTTTTCGATCCGTAACATTTTTTACTTTCTAGAACAAGAACGTCCGGATGTGGTCCTACTGAATTCTATATCCATCACCAATGGCTATAGAATTCGGCACTATGGTTACACATGCAGGCAATCAGGGGACGGATTGCAAATGGGGTCCTGTATCCTCATAAAATCCACGATCACTCCTGAGTTTCTCACCCTCTCATTCAGCCCCCGACTTCAGGTTATTCACCCCACAGGGCCCCATTATCCTTTCCACTGCCTATATAAAACCAAAGACTAATTTACCTCTTGCAGACTTCAACAAATTATTTGATTATACAAACCTAATAATACAAAGTTTTCTTTGCCGGAGATATCAACGCTACCCACACGACACTACACCACAGCACTACCAATGCACACGGTAGGCAACTCCTTTCGATCTTTGAAACCAAAAGACTCCACTACATAGGACCTGACTTCTTCACCTCATACACAAAGAGAGGAAAGGGCCGCCCTGATCTCGTTTTCGGGAACAGGGCAGCACTTGCCTACCACACACACCTAAAACCCGGTCCGAACATTGGTTCAGACCACATACCCATCATAAGTAAGATTTGCACATCACCAATACTAAACAAAGAAAGACGATTTTCCGGTATAAACAAGCAGAAGGGGAGTAGTTTAAATCTAAATTAAATTATCAAAACTTTGAATTTAATCTTTGAAGGGCTTGATTCCCAAATAATAGATGGGCATTGGAATTACATCTTCGCCTGCATCACCTCAACTATGCCGAGCACCATTCCCAGGTCTCAGTATAAAACCCGCAAATCATTTCAGCCATCTGAAAGAAAAAAAAAACGTCTCCTGACCTGTTTTCGAAGTCGTTTAACTCAAAAGTTCTCCCACCTCATTCACAATAACATAAAAGTTTCAGATCCCGTGGATGTTATTTAAATTTTTGAAGAACACTGAGCCCAAGTTTTCTACCTCACCCTCCTCATCCCCTGTTCACTCACAGAATTCAAGAAATTGATACCTGGAGTCAAGAGAACAAGGTAGAAACTAACCCAGAGCCAATTATCCGACTGGATAGGCTGGACGACACCTGCGAACTCACAGCCCCCATCTCGTGTGAGGAAGTAAAAGAAAAAATAAAGTGGTTTCTTCGTTTCCTCCTTTCGCTCGCATCGCTCGACGCAGGACGCACTCAACATCATCACAAATTACATAAACAACAACAAAGACCGACGACTAAAGACTGTTCTTGTCACCAAAGATGTTGAGCGAGCCTTCGACACGGTCTGGCATGCTGGCCTGAAGTACAAGCTGTGCACTAAATTTAATTTTCCACCTTTGATTAAAAAATACTCTGAAGTTTTCTTGATGACCACAGATTAAAATTAAAATTTCTAAACAAAGTTTCAGGCATCATTTCAATGCACGCTGGAGTACCTCAGGGCAGCATACTCAGCACAACACTTTATACACTATACACAAACGACCTTCCAGACCCCACACACATAGACTCACTATCCTCTATGCTGACGACTGTACGTACTTAGCTCGACACAGTCCGCTTTCAGGTGTCGTACAGCACATTAACGACGAACCCGACACCGTCTCGAGATATAAATGGCGTATCAAGACTAACGCGACAAAATACTTTCACCCCGTCACCTGACACTTCATGACTGCCATAACCTCACCCTCATTATCTTTTGCCATAGTGTGAACCTCTTTGGTCTTTTATTCCAGCAAGACGGGTGGTCAGATCAATCGGCTGGTCTCCTTTGGGAGGCTAGGGTCAAGCAGTCAATGTTGCTGTTGGCACTCATACTGGTCCCGTGAGTGGCGGTACAAAGGCCATTGGCTGCATATATCCTCTCACCACCCCTGTGGCTGTTAGACATTAGTTCTAACAAACAGATTCCCCTTGTTGGACTTGGTGGTGGGTGGTGGCGTGAGAGGATGAAATAACTGCTTATTTTATGACAAATCTTTCAAACCCCCCAACAAAAAAGAATTCAAACTGTTGACGAATATGGAAGGCCAAGACTATGGCAGCAACTCTGAAGCCATACATGGCTTCTAGTGGCAAGAGAAAATGCAAAGCACAGGTTGACTCTGTGAGACCTGCTGCTAAGATGGACGACATCAACCAAAAACATGTCTGTCCATGAAACTGTCCAGCAGATGGACTCTCATGCTAGCTCTCCAGGCCAGCAGGCAAATCAGGGAGAGCACTGAGTAACCCTCAGATGTGGCATGTGAGCGAGATGGGAGCACAAGCTGAACCAGCCGAAAAAGCTGCTGCTCCAACGACTGCCGCCCACAATTTAAGCCGAAATGGGGGCCCGAAACGACCCAGGCCAGAGACAGATTCTGAGGGTGAGTCTGGACCCCCTAGGCGTTTCCCACAGTTTAAGGTTCCCTCTAAACCTGAAGGCTTCGACAATGCCTACCAACTGGTAAGAGCATTGGAGAAGCAGCGAAAAATCCGGCTGTCAATCCGGGTTGCCAGAGACCAGGGCATGATTATTATGCCCAAAGAAGAAGCTACCTTTCCTGCAGGAAACCAAGGAGCTTAATGATGGGAGGAAGTGTGCCTTTCGCCACTCAATGCCGAAGATAGGAGAGTCAAGATGATGCAACTTGGCTTCTCACTATCATATGATGTGGATGTGATCACATGACACCCACAGGTCGTGGACACTTGCCGAATGTCCAAAGGGAAGAGCCCAACCAGGCAAGTCCTCGTGACCTTGAAAGGAGCCCCAACCACTACCCTTGATCTGGGTAACTGGGGCTCCTACAGCCTAAGAACATGTGCCAGAGCCACTTCGGTGCTACAAGTGCCAAAGTTACGGTCACCACCAGGCTAGCTGCAATGCGAAGCCTAAATGTGGTGTCTGTAACAAGGCACACAACACCGAGGTGTGCCTCAGGGCCCACAAGGAAGGCCAAAGGGACACAACAGCCAAATGTTGCAACTGTGCCAAGAGGCATCATGCCTGAAGCCTGCCTTGGTGACAGGAAAGAGGCGGCCCTCAGGCGACAAGAAGATGCTAAAAAGCGTTCCCATGTCTGGGGACAGAACACAAGAGAAAAGACTTCCCGACCTCCTAAGAGGAAGGAAGCCCCTCCACAGCCGACACCGGATATCTCCAATAAAAAGGAGTTTCCGACTATAACAAAAGTGCAGAAAAAAAAACAAAGGAACAAAGGTTCAAAGAAGACTGCAAAGGTCTCCCCAAGAGATGATAATCTCTTTGACGAGGAAGATATGACTCTCCTGTTGACTGCTGTAGTCACCGCAGTAGCAACAGCTTTGGGGAGGTCCAGTGAGGAGGCGGAGAAGGCAGTCACGGTCGCCATGACGGCAATGACCCAGACTGTCGCAGTCCTGAAAGGGAGGAAGCTGAATAGAGCTAAAGCAGCCTCACCCTCACCCCAGGACGAGACTCCCCTCCCCACCCCAACCCTGGCCACGCCCTCACAGGCAGAGCCAGAACAGGCTGAATCTGTGCAGCCAGTGCCAGAGCAAGCTGACCTTACTCAGGTAAAGTCAGCAAAGAGAAAAAATTCACAGATAAAGCTTGAAGTGAGAAAACCCAAAATCACGAAAGTCAGAGCTACCAAAGGCTCTCCACCCCTCAGTGGACCCACGGTCAGCCTGACAACAGATGAAAACCCCTCAACCAGCGAGGACTTCACAATGGAGTTGTCAGACTCCTACTCTGAAGCCGAATATAAAGACATCTCTGATACAGTGGAACATATATGGCTTCAATACAAAGAATGCCATCCTCCACGCAATAGTGCGATCAAGGAACATTGATGTTCTCATGCTCCAGGAGACATTAATAGAAGGGACTGTTCGCTGGAGAGGATGTTGAATCTCTTCCTGTTGAGATCCACCTGGCTGGGGGCCCCCTCAAACAGTACAATGTGTACAGCAAGCCAGGCTGTAGGAGCTTAGACATCAGTCAGGTCTGTGCTCCTGTAGCACAAGACCGAGTGATCATAGGGGGAAGACTTCAATGCACACCACCCCATCCTGGCTCCCTGCAGGGCACTGGATGCGGCAGGCCATCACATAGCCAACGTACTTGAGACTTTCCCCAACGCATGTCAGAGGAGGGATCCTCGACCTCACCCTGACCACTGCAGCTCTGGTGGAGAGAATTAGATGGTGTGTCGATGAGACTGTAACAAGTGACCATTATGGCACTGTTACTACCCTCATGGATGCTGGCCCATCCCAAATGCCACAACCAAATCCAAGATGGAAAACAGACAAGGCCAACTGGCAAGCCTTTCAGGATGCCTTGGCTCACTGTCTTAGAAGCAATGAACCCCCACAGAGTGAAAACGTGGAAGTGCTTGAAGCCAGATTTATCAGTGCCATAAATCAAGCAGCCTCACAGACTATACCTAAAACTCGGCCATGGTCCAGGAGTTATAAGGACGCCTGGCACTTTAATGACGAGATTAAGGAAGTCAACCACAGAATGAACATGTGCAGAAAACATTTCCGAAGGCAAAGAACCCCCAACTTAACCCTTCTAAGGGAAGCAGTCAGGGATGCCAAGGAAACTGCCATAAGAGTCAGACAGGAAAAGTGGCTGGAATGGTGTGAGTCCTTTGACCACCGAACCACCCTTACAATGCTGTGGCAACGGGTCAGGCGAGCTACTAGCCGCTCAGCCCCGAGGTGCACACGCCACGACTCTCAAGCAGAAGCAAACAGACTGTATTTGTACAGGAGTTTCGCAGGAAAAGCAGCAATAGTCTGCCAGCTGAATGAGGGCAAACCAACAATGCCTAAAAAAACCAGGCTCATATCAGAGAGAGGGCAGCTAAACCTGATAACTCAGATTTTATTTCTTTGAGGGAACCCAACAACCTAAAAAAATCGTTCTTCAACGCCCCAGGCTTGAGGGATTCTCATAGCCATGCTTTTAAGCACAATCTGCACTGTCATTTTTGCGGTAGTATTCAAAACCTGAGAAACTTTTTTAATTAGCTTTAGGAGAGCCTGATCCAGAAGGGGAATTTGAGGAAAAAATCCTGGGTTGGATAGGTGATATTTTGGAACAGAACAGCCAAAAAACAGATTCCAAGGTCACCTTTACAGCACATGCCACTAGAAAAGAAAAACCTCAGGATGGGTCTCCGTCAGCCTTTTCAACACCTAAGTCCGATCCTCAAACCCACACCCTTTTCCCTGGGGTGCAAGATCCTCTCCAATGGACGATCTTGCAAACATCTCCGTGGAGCACATGCCTAAGTAAAGCCCCCCTGTCTGGACCTTGTATCTGAGGAGTGCGCAAGACAGGACTAAAATTCTCTGCAGCCAAATCCAAAGCCATGGTTGAGTCTAAAGTTCAAGGCCAAGTTAGAATCCAGGGAATGGACATAGAATTGGTCCAGGGCTTCCCAAAACCTTGAGGTAAAGACTTACGGACCCCCTCCTTACAAAGGAGGTCCTTTTATTGGGGACCCAAAAAAGCAAGATGCTGTCATGAGAGCAATGTCCGGAGACACATAGGACCCAGACATAAAGTACAAGATATTTAGTACATGCCATCCGTCCATTGTGGACTATTTTTCTGTCTCCCGATTCCCACAAAGCCAAATTAAGAAAAAAATTGGAGACGAAGGGCCCCTAAACCCTCCTCAGGAGGCAGCCCTTTCCCCCTGGAATCACAAATTGTTTTAATGGTAGCTCTTTTCCTTTCAAAGGTATCCAACCCCCCAGGAACACAAACATGAGACAAAAAAAGGGACCCCCTAAAAAAAGACAACAGCTTTTTTGCAAACAACTCCGGTATCTCACATAGGGTTTATACGCATCAGCTCAAAGAACAATATTGCCAAGAGCAGGGGCCCCCCCCCATCCGATTTTGTTGAAGTTATCATTTCCCTTTGTTAGAGTTGTCAAGGAAAAAGAAAATACACCTGTAATCTATAGGCAAAAAAAGCTGAGAGGTTCATTGCAACCTTCACTCCCCCGGGTAGTAGAACCAATTAGGATGTCAGTAGATCCTTAAACCACCCTGGGTGCGGCTTTGCAGCAAGGGGGCCGCAAAATCCATGAAGGTAACAGACAACGCTCTCGCATACAGTCAAAGGCGTGGCGTCCTGGGACCCCTACCCCACGCATCCGAGGGAAGGACATGGGGGCATACAAGCAGTTCCCAGGGAGCCATTGACGTCTGCAGCAAAGTACCCAAAGAAACCACCTTTGATACTATCCTCACAATAGCTAGGGATTCTTGTCAGGGTAAAAGAAAAATCATGAATTTGGGTCTACCCAATGGTATAAGGGAACGAAGTTGTGCGATAGTAAATTTGGCGGGGGTATCCCCCCCAAAATCCAGTTATAAAATGAGCCAAAAAATTTTTAAGGCAGAAGGAAATCCCACGGAGGCCTTCCCTGCATTTACAGAGAGAAACGAGACCCTCCCCCTGGGCCAGATAGAACTCAGCCCCCAAGGGCTTGAGCAGGCACTCTCGAAGCAGTCAATAGAGGACCGAAGTCATTTTTCACAAAAATAGACAGGTTACCAAAGCGGGCAGATCTTTACAGACAAGACCATGAAAAGGGTGTTGCATGCACTGTGGGAGCCAAACACCATGTTAGTACATCACTTACAGAATTTGTGAGCAACAATATCAGAGAAAGGGAAAACGAATGCTTACCCCATGGGGGCGGGAGGTTGTGGCAACCCGCCAACACGGAAAGCATAAATGAATGTCAGAGAACAAAATGAGAAGCCAAAATAGGGGGCCCCTAAATGAAGGCCGGGCGAAGCCAGAACTTCAAATCTCAAAGAACAACGACAAAACGAACCTGTTCGTTTTCCCGACCCCCAGCAGAACAAAAACCCCAGCGCAGCAATGAAAGGGACTGCCCAGTCTTGCCAACTGGGGGCCTCCCGGCTCCCCGTTGATCTCCGATTCACATTGCCCCACCCATCCCCTGGGGCACTAACCCCACAAAAAAACCTCCCCAAAAGAGAAAGGGACACCAGTACCCAAAATAGTAGATCCCCTCGCATCATTCCCAAACCCCAAAACCCCAAACCCCTTTTCCAAGCTTTTACACTCAAGAATCAATGTAGACCATGTCTTACTTTTCGTGCCCTTGTGGAACGCCGCCCCAACAAAAATGCTTGCAGCTTATTTTTGTTCAAGAGGGCTTTCGACTCAGTCCCGGGGGTCGTTTTGGAGTTACTTGGGTCTCCGTGGGACCCCCCCTGGGATTTTTGGGTTTGCGTTGGCCTGTATACAGATATGAGGTGCGTCAATGTGGGGGGGTCCTCCCCTTTTATCCCCGGTGTCTGCGGGATGAGACAAGGCCCTTTTCAATAATTGTTGGGGCCTGGATACTTTCTCTGCCGTGGACCGTGTTCCTGTGGGGCATCAATTGGTAATTTCAAGGTCACAGACTTTACTTGCTGATGATGCAGGTCCAGCGGAGACTTTGGAGGTTTGGAAAAATAGCTCCGAGCACCCCGACGAGCGAAGCTTTTGGGACTCTCGGTTACTGGGCAAGCCCAAGGTTTCCCGGGAATGGGGATTGTTGATGCGAGTTCAGTCTGTGATCCCTTTTGGTGAGAACATTGGATTTGGATAGTTCATTTATCTTGGTGTCAGTACACAGAAAAAAGATTTTCTGACCTGGAAGTCACTCGAGACTCGGTCGGGCCTACAGCGTTATGGACTCACTCAATAGGAGTTTTTGGCGAGTAGGTATGTGACAAAGAGGACTAAGATCAGGCTTTCAGAGCGTGGTGATCTGGTCTTATTTAAGGGTGAGACCTGGAACGAACGTGTTTGAAGGCACGATTTGATCCTTGGTACAAAAGCTTCGCGAACATGGGGAACCTGGAGGGACCATGGTCCAATCAGAGGATACTCCGTGAGATGATTTAAGACCTATTGCCAGTCTGATACGAGACCCCCCTAACGGGAAACCGCCTTGCCACAAGGGGGGCTTGAGGTCCCAATGATCTGGTGGCCGGACCAGAGGGCTACCCTACGGAGGGCACCAGGAGGGTGGACAAAATGGCTTTCCCGGTGCACCAAAAGGGCCAGGGGGGATGGGGGCGTGCACCCCCCCCTGGTCATATCGTCTTGGGCCCCGGGGGAATTCCCAGGTGTTTGCCGGCGTGGATCCCATAATACCAGGGGAGGAGTCCTGGAGGTTTGGGAAGCTGCACGCTGCGCCCTGCAGTAGAACACACCTCTTTGGGCCTTTTTCGGTAGGCTAGGGCAAGCAAGTACATTAGCGGCAGCGCATAGGTCCCCTGATGCCACAGTACTGTAACATGGCTGCGTATTTTCCCCATTCCCCTGGGTGCGGGAGATTTTTAGCCCAACTATAGCTTCCCCCCGTTGGACCCATGGTGGGTGGGGGGGTGAGGAAATGAAGAATTCTAATTTTTATGGGTATAAAATTTTCAAAGATCTAGCTCTTCCCTGACGACCCACGCAATCCCTGACCCTTCCCTCTGGGAAAATCACATGCTTCACTTGGGGGCCCTTTCCCGCTTCAAAGGGGAAGAATGGGAAAAAGTAATGGTTCCCCGGGCTCCCAAACTAAGGGAAAACTTACCTGGTAAATATGAGAGTATTTTATAAGAAGACCTAGTATATCAACATGGATTTGAAATTTTTTAAGTAATAGGGGAAAAAGTTAGGTAGTCAAAAGTGACCCCCCCCATCACCCCCCAACGAGATGGTAACGATAGTTGAGGTTGTCACCCGATGAAGTGCCGTTGCGTGCGTATGCAACATCCCTGGGGTCAAATTTCATGTTCTCCTCAAAAACCGAATCAGTGTAAGGGAAATTTTCTTTTCCCGAGACCGATGAGGTATCTGAGGAGAAACTGTTAGAGGGAAATAGAGAATTTAATGTAGGGCAGTTTAAAAGTTTTTTAAAAGAAAATTGATGGTTTTGGAACAGTCTACACCAGCTTCCTTCTAACTTTTAATATGTTTGGTCCTTCCAGAATCAGAAGGTAAAGCCCTATTGGTGCTTCCACTGCCAGGGTTTTGGGATGTATCAACTTTTGCCCCTTTTAAAAGGAAAATGGAAAAAGAATATGTGTAAGTGTGGGACGACAGGTATCAAAGGGAAGACAATGCCCGCCAATATGCTGTTTCCACGCAAAGAAGCTATGAAGCTTCTTTAAAGCAGTGTAAAAAAGGACAAATTTGAGAAAAAAAAGTATTTTAATAAGGAGCAAGGAGAAATTAGTTTTTTAGAGGCAAAACGACTGCCATGTGCTGTTTGCACAGCCCGGTAAATCCTTTGCTTTAGTTTTGGTCTCCCCCTTCCCCCCAAAAACCCTTTCCCTCTAAAGCTTTACACCCCACACTGCCCCTTCTTTTAAACCCCGTCCCCAATTGCTGAAACGCCCCTTTGGGAATTTCCCCCCAGAAAAGGAGTAGAGTGGGGGGGGTCTATTGAGGAGGCTCCTCCTCCAAAAAATAAGGTTTTTTGGAGCCATCAGGTGAGGTCCAGAGGCCTCGATGGGCAAGCTCCCCGCGCCACCATATCCACAGGGGGGATTGCTGCTAGGGAGAAGCCTGAAGCAAAAAGGGTCGGGTTTGTCCTTTGCCCAGGGAAAGGAAAACCTGGTCGTTCAAAAAAACTCTTTCAAGGTGGGGTTTTGGAGCCCCCTCCAAACCCAAAAGTGGAAGTTGTATTAAAAAGGGGCTAAGAATCGGGCACACAAGATGACTATGGGCCCAAAGATGGCTAAAAATGAAGCACTTTGTGAAGGATGCCCAAAAGGGTTAAGATCCCCAGTAGTGGAAGATGGCAACATTCTCAGACCAAAAAAGTATGTATTGTTCCCCCATGTACACTGAAAAATGTATTGGGGGAGGATTTTGAATAGAGGGGTTATTAATTTCCTTAGGGGGGACAATATTTTTTAATAAAATTTTAATTTTTGATAATGGTTATGCAATAAATTTTTTGCACTTTGAGCAAAATTTATGCTTTTAATTTTTAAATTTATTATTGTTATTGTAAGATTTTATTGATAGATTTTTTAAAGTTTTAAAAATTTTAATATTTTAAAAAGGTATTCGCCGCTAAGCCTTTGCTGTTGAGCGGCAGATAATTTAAAAACAACAACAAACTATACGAGAGCGCCAAATCAGTCTTGGGCATGTGGGTGTTTCCCGAGGAGATCCGACTTATAGGGTCATCTCGGGAGGGGACCCAGGGGAGAAACCGAGGGAAGGCCACGGAACCGGGAAGCAAAACGACCAGACGCCAAAAAAAGTGCGGGTGGGGGAAGGGGGGAAGGTGGGCAGAAGGGGGGGCCCCGGGGGCCCCCCCCCCCC
>NC_051397.1:19582560-19593690 GCF_015228065.2 Penaeus monodon
AAGCTGGAAAGGCTCAGAGTGAAAATGTGATGTCGGGGAAGTAGGTCGTCAGGGAGAGAGATAGATCTTTGTAAATTTGTAGTACCCATACAAATTAGAATTCTTCATTTCCTCACCCCCCCACCCACCATGGAGTCAAACGAGGGGAAGCTATAGTTGGGCTCAAAATCTCCCAACAGCCACAGGGGTAATGAGGAAATATACGCAGCCACTATTACAGTACTGATGGCAGTCGCGGGACCTATGCGCTGCCGACTGAATAGTACTTGCTTGCCCCTAGCCATATTGACCAGCGATTGATGACCGGGCGATCAGCACCCATCTAACCAGAATAAAGAACCAAAGAGGTGTGTTGCTAGCTGCAGGGCGCAGCGTTCAGCATTGCTCAACCTCCAGGACTCCTGACCCTGGTATTATGGGATGCCACGCACGGCAAACACACGTGGGAGAGTTCTCCCTGGTCCAAGACGATATGAACCAGGGGTGAGTGCACGCACCATCCCCTTTCATAGGCCTTGGTGCACCAGGAAGTCATTTTGTCTCATCCCTCACTGGTGACCCCTCCAGTATGGGTAGCCCTCTGGTCCGGCTCACCAGATCATTGGGACCTTAAGCCCCCCCACCGCGGCAAGGCGGCTTCCGTTAGGGGGGTCTCGTATCAGACTGGCAATAGGTCTTGAATCAGTCTCACGGAGTATCCTCTGATTGGACGCATGGTCCCTCCAGGTATACCCATGATTCTGCGAATACATTTAGTACCAAAGGAGTCAAGTCGTGCCTTCAGAGCACTGTTCAGTGTCCAGGTCTCACACCCGTAGAGTAAGACCGGATCACCAGCGTTCTGAAGAGCCTGATCTTAGTCCTCTTAGTCACATACCTAGAGCGCCAAATACTCCTATTGAGTGAGTCCATAACGCCGTAGGCCAGACCGAGTCGTCGAGTGACTTCCAGGTCAGAACCTCTGTTGCTGTGTACTGCAACAGAAGCTATCCAAGATCTCAATGTTCTCACCACAGGCATGCACAGACTGAACATCGACATTCAACAAGTCCCTATTCCTGAACCTTAGTCTTGGCCCAGTTAACCGAGAGTCCCAACAGCTTCGCCTCCTCATGCAGTGCCTCGGGAGCTATTTCCAGAACCTCCAATGTCTCCGCTAGGATCACTGCATCATCGGCAAAGTCAAAGTCTGTGACCTTGAAATTACCAATTGATGCCCCACAGGAACTACGGTCCACGGCAGAGACAAGTATCCAGGCTATACAAATATTGAAAAGGTTTGGGGCAAGGACACATCCTTGTCTCATCCCAGCAGACACCGGGATAAAGGCAGGGACACCCCCCACACTTGACAGCACTCTCAGTATCTGTACAGGCCAGACAGCAAACCAATAATCCCAGGGGGATCCCACGGAGACCAAGTAGACTCCGGTGACGATCCCGGTGCACTGAGTTGAAAGCCTTCTTGAGATCAACATAATCTGCAAGCATATTTTGTTGAGAGTCGGCGTTCCACAAGGGCACGAAGTGCTAAGACATGGTCTACAGTTGATTCTTGAATGTAAAAGCATTGGAAAGGAAGTTTGGTTTCTGGGTATAGTAGATGATGCGAGGGCATCTACTATTTGGCTACTGGTGTCTTATCTTTTTGGGGGAGTGTTTGTTGTGGGTGTTAATGCCCACAGGTATGGCTGGTGCTGAGGTGAAGTCGGAGATCAACGGGGAGCGGCAGGCTCCCCAGTCGCTAAGGATGGGCAGTCCTTGCATTGCTGCTGTTGTCTTGTTCTGCTGGAGGATCGGGGAATACTGATCTGGGTTTCGTTCGTCGTTCGTTCGTTGAGATATGAGAAGTTCTGGCTTCGCCCGGGCCTTCATGTATATGGCCCGGCTATTTATGGCTGTCTCATTTTGTTCTCTGACATTCATTCTATGCTTACCGTGTTGGCGGGATTGCCAGCAGACGCTCCTGCCGCCATGGTGTAAGCATTCATTCCTTGTCTCAGATATTGTGTGCTCACAATTCTGTAAGTGTTTGTACAACGTGGTGTTTGGCTCACCACAGTGCATGCAACACCTTTCATGGTCAATTGTCTGTATGTCTGCCATGGCAGTGGTAACCCAGTTGATTCTGTGAAGAATGACTTCGGGACCCCTATTGACTGCTTCAGAGAGTGCCAGTGGCTCATAGCCTGTGGTGGCTGAGTTCCATCTGGCCGAGGGGGGGATCTCGTTTCTCTCTGTCAAGCTGCAGGAGGAAGGCACGTGCGGGGCATTACACTTCTGCCTTAAGTTTTTTCGGCTCAGTTTTATAATCAGGGACTTGGGGCATACCCTGCCAATGTCACTAGTCTGTCAGCAACTTCGTTCCCTCTGATACCTATGGGGCTAGACCAAGTTCAATGATTATTCTTCTACCTGAGAAAGAACCCTCTGTGCTATTGTGAGGATAGTAGTCAGAAGGTAGATGTTGTCTTTGGGTGAGCTTTGCTGCAGACAGTCAATGATTGATTGATTATTTAAAATTATCTGCCGCGTCAACAGCTAAGGTCATTAGCGGCGAATACCTTGTTAAACAGAAATATTAAAATGTTTAAAACTTTAAAAATCTATAAATAGTTTCCCTTATAAATAACAATAAACAAATTAAAAATCAAAGCACAAATATTATACTCTAAGTGATAAAATTATTGCATAACATATGCATAACTATATTTTATAAAATATTAGTCTCCCTAAGGAAACTAATAAGACCTCTATGTCACAACCTCCCCCAATACATTCTTCAGTGTATATGGGGGAGACAAGTACATACGTTTTTGGGTCTGAGAATGTTGCACATCTTTCCACTACATGTCGATTGTTAAGGGCTCTTGGCACCCCTCACCAAAGTGCCTGTTTTTTAGCCATCATGGGCCCATGAGTCAGTCTTGTGTGCCAATTTTTTACCCTTTGTTAATACAACTTCCACTTTTCGGTTGGGAGGATGCTAGTCACCCACTGCCAAGGTCATCTCTAATCTCTCGCAGTTTATTTCTGGAGATATGCCTCCATTTTTCCCTTTCCCATTTATCGCGAAGACAACTTCTGATGCTGGGTTTCAGGTCGGTGTGTGGGAGAGGAAAACGAGCATCCAAGGCTGAGCGGCAGCTCCCCTTAGCCTTCTGATCAGCTCGCTCATTCCCATGACACCAACATGCGCTGGCACCCACACAGAGTTATTTTTTTACGTGTTGACATCAGTGCAAGCCAATCTTGAACTCCCTCACTACGGGATGTGATGAGTTTAAGCTCTTGATTGCTTGAAAGGGCACTACGAGAGTCACAATATATTACAATAGAATGGTTCATAAGATCTCTAGTCATCTTAACTGCTGCAAGGATGGCATGTAACTCTGCGTGAAGATCGGGCTGCTAGAGAAAGACTCCCAGATGCAGTCTTCCTTCTGCTCACTGCTGCAAACCCCACACCATTTGCGTTTTCAAACCCATCTGTATATATTGCGTCCGATCCTTGGTACTTAGAATGTGCTGAAGAAATCTCTCTCGACTTCGCTTCAGATCTCTCCGACCAAATCCAGCTCGACTTGATTAGTCCAAGGGGGAATTGGGGAATTCCAACAGCTAGAACCTGAGTGAGACTTAAATTAAGTTCTACAAGATTCCTCATTCTCCTACCATAGGATCGGCTATCCTCAAGGGGGTTAAAAACCAATCTGGATGTAGGAACCCTGGAATCTTTGTAGTCTCGTATAGTAAATCAGGTTCATGTAGTCCCGGTGTAATGAAAGAGGTGGTTCTCCACACTCAGCATACAGGGACTCCACAGGTGAAGACCTGAAAGCCCCAGTACAGATTCTGAGAGCTTCATTATGAACGGAGTCCAACATCCGGAGAACAGTGGGAGTTGCAGATGATAAGCTTCACATCATAGTCAAGCTTACTACGAAATAAGCGCTCGGTAAAGCCGTAGAAGCGTTGGGGCGGTCTGCACCCCAAGATAAATGTGAAAACCCGCAAATACTAAGTGCTTTTGTAGCCTTCACTTTTAACTGTTTGATGTGAGGCCCCCATGTAAGTCTTGGGTCAAAATTAGACCCAAGTACTTCACCTCTTGGACAAATTGCAGTGGTTTGCTCCTAAATAGGGGGAAGGAGGGAAAACTTTCCTCGTTTGTGGAAATGTCAGCCATGGTCTTGCTTGGGGAAAATTTGAACCCATGATATGTTGCCCACTGTAAACCTGATTTATTGCAGTCTGCATGCATCCTTGCAAATCCTGTAAGCTTCCTCCTGAGCAGTTTAACAGTGGAAGTCATCCACAACAGATACATGAAGACAGGACCTTGGAACAACCTTTATAATGTCATTTATAGCAATGGCAAACAGGGTCACACTTAAACACTCCCTTGTGGGACCCTTCCAGCTGGTTTTCCCGGGTTTTTTAGAGAACTGTTTCCACCCCGAACTCTAAATTTCCTGTTAGCAAGGAATTTGTATGAAGTAGAAATGCCTTTTAAAATGTCATACAGCTTCATGAGTATGCCAGCTCCAATAGTATCATAAGCCTTTTCAAGTCAAAGAAACTGCCAAATGTGACGTCGCTGTGGAAGGAATTTGTATAGCATTTCCCCATCCTCACAAGGCATCTGTGGTCGATCTAAATTTTCTAAAGCCATATTGATAGGGGGTCAGACGTTTTCTTTTCTAGCAGCCATGTCACCTGAAGTTACATTTTCTCCATCAGTTGCAGATGAGCTGGTGAGAGAAATTGGTCTGTAATTTCCTGGTGCGGAAGTATCTTGCCAGGTTTAGAACAGGAATGATTATAGCTCTTTCCATGTGGATGGCATGTGCCCTCCTATAATCCTTTTGACAAGTCCAACAGGAATTTCGGGGAAAATCTCGTAAGTGAGAATTTTGATATGGAATATCGTCACTTCCTGGGCAGTTTTACGGCAGAGCTGCAAGCAAGTCCATCCCCTGCGCAAAAATGGCAAATTGTATGGAAGTTCTGCGCAGTCCAAATGAACGACATGGTGTTTGTTCCTGTTCGCACGAGAGTGGAGATCGAGCAGTGTAAGTGCTCCGGGAAGATCTCTGCGATGGATTTGCTAGTCATAGCAATATCTTTTTTGTCTGTGATGTTTATGCCATCTATCTTCAGAGCGGGTTTGTGATATGGATTGCTCTTCCAGCATTTACGCACCTTGTCCCACCCATGTAAGGGAGTCCAGAGTTAATCGAGAAACCCTACTGTCTCCCGAGGTCCGTCTACCCTCCTTTAGCACCTTTGGCTTGCTGGGGCTTTTGAACTGATCAAGGTTAAAATGTGGGCGTCGTTTCAAAAAACTGCCTTAATGCAGTTTCCTTGTTTGACAGCTTTTTGGGAAATTCTCAGACCACCAGGTACGGGAGTCGACGGTACTTCCGCACTTTGGAATGGATGCTTCTGCTGAAAGTAAATTCGTAGTGAGTGATTAACACATTTTGCCACACTGGAAATCATTAAATGATCCTCCCATATGCAGTTGATCTAAAAGATTCCAGTCTGCAAAAGTTCAAGTCGCCATCTCTGAACTCCTTTGACTGGAATCCCATCACTCCTCCAAAATTTTGGAAATGGTCGTTTCCCATGTAAGTCTCATGACCTGCAGGAAGTTCAACTGTGAATCAGGTGAACTATTGATGGTCTATATTGGAGAATGTCCCAGTTTAACTTGGAAATGTGTGGGGGTGCCACTGTTCAGTAAACTGATTCTTTAGAACAGGACTCCAAGGGCCCTTCCTCGGGGTTGCACAAAGTGTCTCCCCAGAGGTGATGCCGACCATTGAAATCTCCCAATAGTAGAAATGTATGTGGCAACTGCCCAAGTAGATCTTCCAAATCATTTATGTTTAGATTATGTGGAGGAAGGTAGATGGATGCAACAGTGTAAGGTCTTTGTCAAGCCTATTCTCACAGCCTTCACCTGCAGTGTTGTCTGCGGGTGGATGGCCTGGAAGGGATTCATAATTTACCATTACTGCTACTCCTCCATGAGGTCCATTGTCAAATGTTCCATAATGGGCTGAACTTGAATCCTCTCAGAAAATGGACGATTTTCCCTGGTCATAATCTCTTGTAGCATACACAACTGGGTTCCATGAAGCTACAATTTGCAGTTCTTCCCATTTTGCATAAATTCTTGACAGTTCCATTGGATTAGGTTATCTAGTTCTTTATTTTATTTCTTCATAAGGTGTTTGCAGCACCTGTGGTCAAGGTTTGCCTCACACCTTTAGGCTGTCCCTTTCCAGGATCCTGGGAGTACCTTTTAATGGTTGTTTTACCTGTGGAACTAGTTCCACAGGTTTCCTTGGACAGGTTCAGGATTTCTTTGCCTAGGCAAAGGACGGGCCTGAGCCTTTGCTTTCAGGGCATTCTGTCTAGCAGCGGAGGCCCCCGTGGATTTTTTTGCAGCTGGAGTCTTTGGGACAGGTTCAGGATTCCTTTGCCTGGGGAAAGGGCGTCCCTGAGCCTTTCTTCAGGAGCATTCTGCCTAGCAGCAGATGCTCCTGTGGATGGGTGGCAGCTGGAGCTGTCCACCGTTGAGGCCTTGGAGCCTTGCCTGATGGCTCCAAAGACCTTACTTTGGGGGGAGGAGTCTCCTCAAAAGACCCCTCACTCCCACTCCGTTTCGATGGAAAACTCACCAGAGGGAGTGTCAGCAATTTGGGGCTGAGGGTTTTGAGGAATGGGAGAGTGTGTGCTGTAAGAAGCATTGGAGGGCAAGGGTTGGTGGGGAAAGGGGATGGGCTAGAACCCAAGCAAAGGACCTACCTGGCTGTGCAAACAGCATACGGCACGTCGCTTTGCCTCTGGAAAACTAACTTTCTCCTTGCTCCCTTTTTACCAATACTTCCTTTTCAAATTTGTACCTTTTACATTGCTTTGAAGAAGCTTCATGAGCTTCTTTGCAGTGGTAACAGCATATGGACGTGGACAGTTTTCATCTCCCTTTATGACCTGTTGTACCCCACTTTTCACATACTCTTGGTTTTCCATTTTCTTTAAACGGCAAGAGTTGGCTCCATGCCCATAACCTTGGCAGTGGAAGCACCGCATAGGGTTTGACATATATGGCTTTTCCCCTTTAGTGGTACCATGCTAACTTAACCGATTTTGGAAGGACTAATGTGTTAAAAGTTGAAGAAGAGCTGGTGTCGAATGTTCCAAAACCCTCACTTTCTTTTCCCAAAAAGTTTACCCGCCACTACATTAAAATTTTCTAGTTTTCCCCTAAAAGTTTTTTCCTCAGAATACCTCATCAGGTCTCGGAAAAGACCTTACACTGTTAAGGGTTTGTGAGGAGAGCATGAACTTGAGCCCCAGGAATGTTACATATTGCACGCAGACGGTCACTCTCGTTGGTGACGAAACCTCAACTATCAGGCTACCATCTCGCTGTGGGGTGATGCGAGGATCACGTTGACATACTTCAACTATTTCCGATGATGTCAGATCCATGATTGATACACCATCAATGGTCTTCACTACCAGGTACTTACTATATGAAAAGCTTTCATATTACCAGGTAAGATCTCCTTAGTGGATTGAGGAGGACTTTTCCCCTTCTTACCTGGTTTGGGAGGCCCGGGAACCATTACGATTCCCATCTTGCCCTTTGGAAACTGAAAAGGTTCCAGAGGACCAAAGTGTAATTTTCCAGAGAGAATGGTCGAGGGATTGCGCAGGTCGTCAGGAGAGAGCTAGATTTTTGTAAATTTGTAGTACTCATACAAATTAGAATTCTTCATTTCCTCACCCCCCCCCCCATGGAGTCCAACGAGGGGAAGCTATAGTTGGGTTCAAAATCTCCCCAAAAGCCACAGGGGTAATGAGGAATATACGCAGCCACTATAAAAGTACTGATGGCAGTCGCGGGACTATGCGCTACCGACTGAATAGTGCCTGCTTGACCCTAGCCATATTTGACCAGCCGATTGACTTGACCGGGCCTTTATCAAGCCACCCGTCTAACCAGAATAAAGGACCAAAGAGGTGTGTGCTAGCTGCAGGGCGCAGCGTGGCAGCATCGCTCAACCTCCAGGACTCCTGTCTCCTGGTAATACGGGATGCCACGCACGGCAAACACACGTGGGAGAGTTCTCCCTAGTCCAAGATAGAATGAACCATGGGTGGGTACACCATCCCCTCTCATAGGCCTTGGTGCACCAGGAAGCCATTTTGTCTCATCCCTCACTGGTGACCCCTCCAGTATGGGTAGCCCTCTGGTCCAGCTCACCAGATCATTGGGACCTCAAGCCCCCCCACCGCGGCAAGGCGGCTTCCGTTAGGGGGGAGACAGTCAATGGCTGCCCTGGAATCTGCTTGTATGACCACATGTCCTTCCCTCAGGGATGCGTGGGCTAGGGCTCATGATCGCAACTGCCTTTGACTGTAGCGAGGAGGCGTTGCTGTTACCTTCATGGATTGTGCGGCATCCCTTGCTGCAAAGCCCAAAACCTGCTGTGGTTTAAGGGGTCTACTGATTCATCCGTGAATTAGGTTTACTCCCCGGAGGAGTGATGGTTGCAATGAACCTCTCAGCTTCTGCCTATAGATTATGCATGGTGTATTGATTCTTTCTCCTTGACAAGCTCATAACAGAGAACTCGATCAACTTCAACAAAGTCAGGATGGGGGGAGTCCATGCCCTTGGCAAGTAGTTGTTCTTTGAGCTGATAGCGTATCAACACCCTGACTGTGAGATAGCCTGGAGTTGTTTGCAAACAGCTCGTTGTCTTATTTTAGGCGTCTATTTTTTGTCTCATGTTTGTGTTCCTGGGGCTTGGATGACCTTTGAAAGGAAATGAGCTACCATTTGATCAATTTGTTTCCAGGGGGGGAAGGTCTGCCTCCATGAGGAGGTTGAGGCCTCGTCTCCAATTTTTCTCTTAAATTTTGGGTTTGTGGCAATCAGGGAGAGAAGCATAGTCCACAATGGGACGGATGCATGTTTCATAGAATGATCTTAGTACTTTATGTCTGGCTCCTATGTGTCTACCGGACATTGCTCTCATGACAGACAGTCTTGCTTTGGTTTGGTCAACCAAGTACAGGACCTCCTTTGTAAAGGAGAGGGTCTGGTTAGTCATTACCTCAAGGTATTGGAAGAACTGGACCAATTCTAAGTCCATTCCCTGGATTCTCAGACTTGTGCCTTGAACATTTAGTCTCAGAGCCATGGCTTTGGATTTGGCTGCAGAGAGAGAGTGTTGAAAAGGGCTGGACTGAGGACCACACCCTGAGGTGTTTCATTTTCTAGTGGCATGTACTGTGATAGGTGACATTGGAATCTGACTTTGGCTGTTCTGTTCCTGAAATAGTCACCTATCCAAGCCAGGAGCTTTCCTCTAATTCCCTTCTGGATCAGGCTCTCCTGAATGGCAAGAGGACTCGCTAATTCAAAAGCTTTCTCCAGGTTTAGGAATACTACCGCAAAAGTGACAGTGCAGATTGTGCTTAAGAGCATGGCTATGATGTGTGCTGTGCTCATGCCCCTTGTGAACCCATGATGGTGTTCATGTGGGGGTCCCATTTTCCATTGGAGTCGGTTTAGTACCATTTTCTCGGCCATCTTGCCCAGACAGCTGAGGAGAGAGATGGGGCGGTATTTCCCTGGCTCCTTTGGTTTTGGGATGAGAACTATGATGGCCCTATTCTAGCTCTGGGGTAGAGTGGAAGTTTCCCAGGACTTGTTGATGAGTTGCAGGAATACAAGCTCACCTGCCAGTCCTAGGTGGAAAATGATGGGGTACAAGATCCCATCAGAGCCTGGGGCTGTTAAAGAACTGATTTTGTAGGTTGTAGGTTCCCTCAGAGAGAAGATAACATCTGATTATCAGGTTTCGCTGCCCTCTCTCTGATATGAGCCTGGTTGTAGGCATTGTTGGTTTGCCCTCAGTTCAGCTGGCAGACTATTGCTGCTTGTTCCTGCAGAGAACTCCTGTACCAGTCTGTTTGCTTCTGCTTGAGGGTCGTGGCGTGTGCACCTCGGGGGTGAGCGGGTAGTAGTCGCCTGACCCCCTTTGCCACAGCATTGTAAGGGTGGTTCGGTGGTCAAAGGACACACACCATTCCAGCCACTTTTCCTGCCTGACTTCTTATGGCGTTTTCCCTTGCATCCCTGACTGCTTCCCTTAGGGGCTAGGTTGTCAGGGGTTCTTTGCCTTCGGAAATGTTTTCTACATATGTTCATTCTGTGGTTGACTTCCTTAATCTCGTCATTAAAGTGCCAGGTGTCCTTATAACTCCTGGACCATGGCCGAGTTTTAGGTATAGTCTGTGAGGCTGCATGATTTATGGCACTGATAAGTCTGGCTTCAAGCACTTCCCCGTTTCACTCTTGGGGGGTTTATTGCTTCTAAGACAGTGAGCCAAGGCATCCTGAAAGGCTTGCCAGTTGGCCTTGTCTGTTTTCCATCTTGGATTTGGTTGTGGCATTTGGGATGGGCCAGCATCCATGAGGGTAGTAACAATGCCATAACGGTCACTTGTGACATCGACACACCATCTAATTCTCTCCACCAGAGCTGCAGTGGTCAGGGTGAGGTCGAGGACCCCTCCTCTGACATGCGTTGGGGAAAGTCTCAAGTACGTTGGTGATGGCCTGCCGCATCCAGTGCCCTGCAGGGAGCCAGGATGGGGTGGTGTGCATTGAAGTCTTCCCCCTATGATCACTCGGTCTTGTGCTCCAGGAGCACAGACCTGACTGATGTCTAAGCTCCTACAGCCTGGCTTCCTGTACACATTGTACAGTTTGAGGGGGCCCCCAGCCAGGTGGATCTCAACAGGAAGAGATTCAACATCCTCTCCAGCGAACAGTCCCTTCTATTAATGTCTCCTGGAGCATGAGAACATCAATGTTCCTTGATCGCACTATTGCGTGGAGGATGGCATTCTTTGTATTGAAGCCATATATGTTCCACTGTATCAGAGATGTCTTTATATTCGGCTTCAGAGTAGGAGTCTGACAACTCCATTGTGAAGTCCTCGCTGGTTGAGGGGTCTTCATCTGTTGTCAGGCTGACCGTGGGTCCCCCTGAGGGGGGAGAGCCTTTGGTAGCTCTGACTTCGTATTTGGGTTTT
>NC_051397.1:19593790-19606290 GCF_015228065.2 Penaeus monodon
CCCCCCCCCGGTGGTTCCAGAGTAAGCTTTCTCGTCCCACGAAATTTCCCCTCTCTTTCTTACATGCCTCCCCCCTCAATCTCGCTCTTCTGTTCTCCCCGACATTTGTTACTCCCACTCTTTCCCGGATGTCCTTTTTTTTTCTTCCCTGTTTTTCATAGTAAGCCCACACCCCTCTAACATTTTCTCTCAGCCACCTCCAATCTCTTCTTAATTTTTTGGTTTGAGGGACTTTTTCTAACCCATACGTTTTGCTGGGGATCACGGTTTGGTTTTTTTCCCCTTCATTTTATGGGTACCTTTTGTCGCACATCACCCAGACATTTTTTTCCCAAATTATTCCACCCTGATGGATCCTTCTGCTGATTCCTTGTCGACCTCCATCCGATTGTAGCAGACTCCCAAGATACTAATTCTTTTTATTTCTGCAGCTGTTGGCGCCATCAGTACGCCCCTCCTTCCCTTTCCCTTTTAAAAACACATGTCTCTGTCTTTGCTCTTGACACTTTTCATTCCTCTCTTCTTCAATCCATTGTCCCCTCCCGGGTCCATTCCAGGTCGCCTTCTCTTGGGAACAAAGTATACATCATCAAAAAACATCATGCTCCAGGGGGCCCCCTTCCTAAGTCGTCTGCAGGGTTCCATGATGATCGAAAACACAAACAGGCCCCGTGCCGACCCCGGTGCAACCCTTTTCCACCATACCCTTGTTGTTCCCGCCACGCACCTCACCACTGTCTCACTTTCCTTGTACATGTCTTTTCACAACACGGAGGGACTTCTCTGGGGACATATATATAATAATATATATATAATATATATATATATATAATATATATATAATATAAAATAATATATAATAATATATATGTGTGGGGGTGTGGTGTGTGTGTGTGTGTGGTGTGTGTGTGTGTATACATTTGTGGTGTGTATTAATTATATATATATTATATTATATTTTTTATATATATATTTTATTGTGTGTGTGTGTGTGTGTGTGTGTGTGTGTGTGTGTGTGTGTGGGTGTGTGTTGTTTTTTGTTTTTTTGTGGGTTTTGTTGTGTGTTTGTTTTTTTGGTGTGTGTGTGTGTGTGTGTGTGTTTGGTGTGGGTGTGTGTTTCATTGTGTGTATTAATAATTTATATTATTATATTATATATGTTATATGTAAAATACACCCCACACAACACACCACACACACAAAACAAAAACACACCCAAAAACCACACACGCACACACAAACAAACAAAAAAAACAAACAAAAAAAAAACAAACAAACACAACACCCACACACACACACACACCATATATTTAAAATATATATATAATATAAATTATATATATATATATATATATATATTTATATATAATATATATATATATTTATATATATATTATTATTTATATATATATATATATATATAATATATATATATATAACGAAATATATGAGAATACCTCCTCTTCTCTCTTCTCTCTCTCCTTTTCCCCTCTTTATACATATATAGGGGGTATATTATATATATATAGAAGATAATAGATGAAGATAATAGTAGTAGAAGATAGATAGATAGATAGTAGATAGATGATAGATGATAGATGAGATGTAGATAATATTTTTATTCATATATTATATATATATTTTAAATATATTTTATATATATTATATATATATATATCTATATGGTGTTGTGTGTGTGTGTTTGTGTGTGTGTGTGTGTGTGTTTTTTGGTATGTGTGTATAATTTTAAAATATTTATATATAAATATATATTATTAATAAATTATAAAATGGTATTACACTTATATATATGTGCCACACCACACACACGCACACATTTTCATAAGGGGGTTCGCGGCGCGCTTTGCCCCGCCCCCCTTTGGTTCCCCTCCTGGGGTCCCCTCCGAGCAAGCCTCAGCGCCTTCCTTCCACACCCAGACTTTTTGGGAGATTGTCGACTTGCTTCAACCCGAGTTCCCCTGGGCCCTTCCCGGGTTTTTCCAACGGGTCAAGCCTCCCCGAGAGACCCTATAAATCGGATCATCTCAGGAAACGAGCCACATGCCATAGAGCTGAAATTGGGCTCTCGTATAGATTTATTGATTTATTATTTAAAAAATTTTCTGCCGCGTCAACAGCTAAGGTCTTAGCGGGGAATACCTTTTTAACTGAAATTTTAAAATGTTTAAAACTTAAAAATCTACAATAAAAATTACAAAAACAATATAAATTAAAAACAAAAATAAATTTTTTCCTAATGCATAAAAATTATTGCAAACCATTATGCTAATTAAATTTTATTGAAAATATTAGTCTCCCTAAGGAAATTAATAAGACCCTCTATGTCACAATCCTCCCCCAATACATTTTTCAGTGTATATGGGGGAGACAAGTACATACATCTTTGGTCTGAGAATGTTGCACATCTTTCCACTACATGTGCGATCGTTAATGGCTCTTGGCATCCTTCACAAAGTGCTTCATTTTTAGCCATCATTGGCCCATGAGTCAGTCTTGTGTGCCCGATTCTTAGTCTTGTTAATACAACTTCCACTTTTCGGTTGGGATGGATAGCTCCAAAGACCCCACCTTGAAATGAGTCTTTTGAACAGACTCAGGATTCCTTTGCCTGGGCAAAGGACAAACCCGAGCCTTTGCTTCAGGGACATTCTGCCTAGCAGCAGATGCCCCTGTGGATATGGTGGCAGCTGGAGCTGTCACCATCGAGGCCTCTGGAGCCTCACCTGATGGCTCCAAAGACCTTACTTTGGGAGGAGGAGTCTCCTCAATAGACCCCTCACTCCTACTCCGTTTCTGGTGGAATTCACCAGAGGCAGTTTCAGCAATTGGGGACTGAGGTTTAAAAGAAGTGGCAGTGTGTGGTGTAAGAAGCATTAGAGGGCAAGGTTTGGTGGGAAGGAGGATGAGCCAGAACTGAAGCAAAGGATTTACCTGGCTGTGCAAACAGCACATGGGCACGTCGCTTTGCCTCTGGAAAACTAACTTTCTCCTTGCTCCTTATTATCAATACTTCTTTCTCAAATTTGTACCTTTTACACTGCTTTGAAGAAGCTTCATGAGCTTCTTTGCAGTGGTAACAGCATATTGGACGTGGACAGTTGTCATCTCCTTGATGACCTGTCGTACCACACTTTACACATATTCTTGGTTGTCCATTTTCCTTAAAACGGCAAAAGTTGACTACATGCCCATAACCCTGGCAGTGGAAGCACCACATATGGCTTTACCTTCTGATTCTGGAAGGACCAACATATTAAAAGTTAGAAGGAGAGCTGGTGTAGACTGTTCCAAACCATCAACTTTCTTCTTAAAACGTTTTACTGCCACTACATTAAAATTCTCTAGTTCCTCTAACAGTTTCTCCTCAGAATACCTCATCAGGTCTCAGGAAAAGACAATTCCCTTACACTGATTGAGGGTTTTGTGAGGAGAACATGAAACTTGAGCCCCAGGGATGTTGCATATCGCACGCAGACGGTCACTCTCATCTGGTGACGAAACCTCAACTATCAGGCTACCATCTCGCTGTGGGGTGATGCGAGGATCACGTTGACATACCTCAACTATTTTCCTATGTACTTCAAAAATATCAAGATCCATGATTGATACTACTAGGTACTTACTATATGAAATACTCTCATATTTACCAGGTAAGATTTCCTTAGTTTGGGAGCCCGGGAACCATTACGATTCCCATTCTTGCCCTTTGGAAGCTGGAAAGGCTCCAGAGTGACAGCATGTGATGTTCCAGAGGGAATGGTCAGGGGATTGCGTAGGTCGTCAGGGAGAGAGCTAGATCTTTGTAAATTTGTAGTACCCATACAAATTAGAATTCTTCATTTCCTCACCCCCCCACCCACCATGGAGTCCAACGAGGGGAAGCTATAGTTGGGCTCAAAATCTCCCAGCAGCCACAGGGGTAATGAGGAAATATACGCAGCCACTGTTACAGTACTGATGGCAGTCATGGGACCTATGCGCTGCCGACTGAATAGTACTTGCTTGACCCTAGCCATACCAGAATAAAGGACCAAAGAGGTGTGTTGCTAGCTGCAGGGCGCAGCGTGCAGCATTGCTCAACCTCCAGGACTCCTGACCCTGGTATTATGGGATGCCACGCACGGCAAACACACGTGGGAGAGTTCTCCCTGGTCCAAGACGATATGAACCAGGGGTGGGTGCACGCACCATCCCCTCTCATAGGCCTTGGTGCACCAGGAAGCCATTTTGTCTCATCCCTCACTGGTGACCCTCCAGTATGGGTAGCCCTCTGGTCCGGCTCACCAGATCATTGGGACCTCAAGCCCCCCCATTGTGGCAAGGCGGCTTCCGTTAGGGGGGTCTCGTATCAGACTGGCAATAGGTCTTGAATCAGTCTCACGGAGTATCCTCTGATTGGACACATGGTCCCTCCAGGTATACCCCATGATTCTGCGAAGACATTTAGTACCAAAGGAGTCAAGTCGTGCCTTCAGAGCACTGTTCAGTGTCCAGGTCTCACACCTGTAGAGTAAGACCAGGATCACCAGCGCTCTGAAGAGCCTGATCTTAGTCCTCTTAGTCACATACCTACATCGCCAAATACTCCTATTGAGTGAGTCCATAACGCTGTAGGCCAGACCGAGTCGTCGAGTGACTTCCAGGTCAGAACCTCTGTTGCTGTGTACTGCACTACCAAGATAAGTGAAGCTATCCAAGATCTCAATGTTCTCACCACAGGCATGCACAGACTGAACATCGACATTCAACAAGTCCCTATTCCGGAACCTTGGTCTTGGCCCAGTTAACCGAGAGTCCCAACAGCTTCGCCTCGTCATGCAGTGCCTCGGGAGCTATTTCCAGAACCTCCAATGTCTCCGCTAGGATCACTGCATCATCAGCAAAGTCAAAGTCTGTGACCTTGAAATTACCAATTGATGCCCCACAGGAACTACGGTCCACGGCAGAGACAAGTATCCAGGCCATACAATTATTGAAAAGGTCCTTGTCTCATCCCAGCAGACACCGGGATAAAGGCAGGGACACCCCCCCACACTTGACAGCACTCTCAGTATCTGTATACAGGCCAGACAGCAAACCAATAATCCCAGGGGGGATCCCACGGAGACCAAGTAGACTCCAAAGACGATCCCGGTGCACTGAGTCGAAAGCCCTCTTGAGATCAACATAAGCTGCAAGCATATTTTGTTGAGAGTCGGCGTTCCACAAGGGCACGAAGTGCTAAGACATGGTCTACAGTTGATTCTTGAGTGTAAAAGCATTGGAAAGGAAGTTTGGTTTCTGGGTATAGTAGATGATGCGAGGGCATCTACTATTTGGGCTACTGGTGTCTTATCTCTTTGGGGAGTGTTTGTTGTGGGTGTTAGTGCCCACAGGTATGGCTGGGTGCTAATGATGAAGTCGGAGATCAACGGGGGAGCCGGCAGGCTCCCCAGTCGGCTAAGGACTGGGCAGTCCTTGCATTGCTGCTGCTGTTGTCTTGTTCTGCTGGAGGATCGGGGAATACTGATCTAGGTTCGTTCGTCGTTAGTTCGTTTGAGATTTGAGAAGTTCTGGCTTCGCCCGGGCCTTCATGTATATGGCCCGGCTATTTATGGCTGTCTCATTTTGTTCTCTGACATTCATTCTATGCTTACCGTGTTGGCGGGATTGCCAGCAGACGCTCCTGCCGCCATGGTGTAAGCATTCATTCCTTGTCTCTGATATTGTGTGCTCACAATTCTGTAAGTGATGTACTAACATGGTGTTTGGCTCACCACAGTGCATGCAACACCCTTTTCATGGTCAATTGTCTGTATGATCTGCCATGCTTAGTGGTAACCTAGTCTGATTCTGTGAAGAATGACTTCGGTACCTCTATTGACTGCTTCAGAGAGTGCCAGTGGCTCATAGCCTGTGGTGGCTGAGTTCCATCTGGCCGAGGGGGAGGATCTCGTTTTCTCTCTGTCAAGCTGCAGGAGGAAGGCACGTGCAGTGGCATTACACTTCTGCCTTAAGATTTTTCGGCTCAGTTTTATAATCATGGGATTTGGGGGCATACCCTGCCAATGTCAGCTAGTCTGTCAGCAACTTCGTTCCCTCTGATACCTATGTGGCTAGACCAAGTTCATGATTATTCTTCTACCCTGAGCAAGAATCCTCTGTGCTATTGTGAGGATAGTAGTCAGAAGGTAGATGTTGTCTTTGGGTGAGCTTTGCTGCAGACAGTCAATGGCTGCCCTGGAATCTGCTTGTATGACCACGTGTCCTTCCCTCAGGGATGCGTGGGCTAGGGCTCCCATGATCGCAACTGCCTTTGACTGTAGTGAGGAGGCGTTGTCTGTTACCTTCATGGATTGTGCGGCATCCCTTGCTGCAAAGCCAACACCTGCAGTGTGGTTTAAGGGATCTACTGATTCATCCGTGAATTAGGTTCTACTACCCGGAGGAGTGATGGTTGCAATGAACCTCTCAGCTTCTGCCTATAGATTATGCATGGTGTATTGATTCTTTCTCCTTGACAAGCTCATAACAGAGAACTCGATCAACTTCAACAAAGTCAGGATGGGGGGAGTCCATGCTCTTGGCAAGTAGTTGTTCTTTGAGCTGATAGCGTATCAACACCCTGACTGTGAGATAGCCTGGAGTTGTTTGCAAACAGCTCGTTGTCTTATTTTAGGCGTCCATTTTTTGTCTCATGTTTGTGTTCCTGGGGGCTTGGATGACCTTTGAAAGGAAATGAGCTACCATTAGATCAATTTGTGATTCCAGGGGGAGAAGGTCTGCCTCCATGAGGAGGTTGAGGGCCTTCGTCTCCAATTTTTCTCTTAAATTTGGCTTTGTGGCAATCAGGGAGACAGAAGCATAGTCCACAATGGGACGGATGGCATGTACATAGAATGATCTTAGTACTTTATGTCTGGCTCCTATGTGTCTACCGGACATTGCTCTCATGACAGACAGTCTTGCTTTGGTTTGGTCAACCAAGTACAGGACCTCCTTTGTAAAGGAGAGGGTCCAGTAAGTCATTACCTCAAGGTATTGGAAGACCTGGACCAATTCTATGTCCATTCCCTGGATTCTCAGACTTGTGCCTTGAACATTTAGACTCAGAGCCATGGCTTTGGATTTGGCTGCAGAGAACTTTAGTCCTGTCTTGCAGCACTCCTCAGATACAAGGTCCAGACAGTGCTGGGCTTTACTTAGGCAGTGTGCTCCAGCGGAGATGATTGCAAGATCGTCTGCATTGGAGATGATCTTGCACCCCACTGGAAGGTGTAGGTTGAGGATGCAGGACATTAGAGTGTTGAAAAGGGCTGGACTGAGGACCCCATCCTGAGGTGTTTCATTTTCTAGTGGCATGTGCTGTGATAGGTGACCTTGGAATCTGATTTTGGCTGTTCTGTTCCTGAAATAGTCACCTATCCAAGCCAGGAGCTTTCCTCTAATTCCCTTCTGGATCAGGCTCTCCTGAATGGCTAATTCAAAAGCTTTCTCAAGGTTTAGGAATACTACCGCAAAAGTGACAGTGCAGATTGTGCTTAAGAGCATGGCTATGAGATCCCATCAGAGCCTGGGGCTGTTAAAGAACTGATTTTGTAGGTTGTAGGTTCCCTCAGAGAGAAGATAACATCTGAGTTATCAGGTTCAGCTGCCCTCTCTCTGATATGAGCCTGGTTGTAGGCATTGTTGGTTTGCCCTCAGTTCAGCTGGCAGACTATTGCTGCTTGTTCCTGCAGAGAACTCCTGTACCAGTCTGTTTGCTTCTGCTTGAGGGTCGTGGCGTGTGCACCTCGGGGCTGAGCGGCTAGTAGCTCGCCTGACCCGTTGCCACAGCATTGTAAGGGTGGTTCGGTGGTCAAAGGACTCACACCATTCCAGCCACTTTTCCTGTCTGACTCTTATGGCAGTTTCCTTGGCATCCCTGACTGCTTCCCTTAGAAGGGTTAAGTTGGGGGTTCTTTGCCTTCGGAAATGTTTTCTGCACATGTTCATTCTGTGGTTGACTTCCTTAATCTCGTCATTAAAGTGCCAGGCGTCCTTATAAGTCCTGGACCATGGCCGAGTTTTAGGTATAGTCTGTGAGGCTGCTTGATTTATGGCACTGATAAATCTGGCTTCAAGCACTTCCACGTTTTCACTCTGTGGGGGTTCATTGCTTCTAAGACAGTGAGCCAAGGCATCCTGAAAGGCTTGCCAGTTGGCCTTGTCTGTTTTCCATCTTGGATTTGGTTGTGGCATTTGGGATGGGCCAGCATCCATGAGGGTAGTAACAGTGCCATAATGGTCACTTGTGACAGTCTCATCGACACCATCTAATTCTCTCCACCAGAGCTGCAGTGGTCAGGGTGAGGTCGAGGATCCCTCCTCTGACATGCGTTGGGGAAAGTCTCAAGTACGTTGGCTATGTGATGGCCTGCCGCATCCAGTGCCCTGCAGGGAGCCAGGATGGGGTGGTGTGCATTGAAGTCTTCCCCCTATGATCACTCGGTCTTGTGCTACAGGAGCACAGACCTGACTGATGTCTAAGCTCCTACAGCCTGGCTTGCTGTACACATTGTACTGTTTGAGGGGGCCCCCAGGCCAGGTGGATCTCAACAGGAAGAGATTCAACAATCCTCTCCAGCGAACAGTCCCTTCTATTAATGTCTCCTGGAGCATGAGAACATCAATGTTCCTTGATCGCACTATTGCGTGGAGGATGGCATTCTTTGTATTGAAGCCATATATGTTCCACTGTATCAGAGATGTCTTTATATTCGGCTTCAGAGTAGGAGTCTGACAACTCCATTGTGAAGTCCTCGCTGGTTGAGGGGTCTTCATCTGTTGTCAGGCTGACCGTGGTCCACTGAGAGGTGGAGAGCCATTGGTAGCTCTGACTTTCGTGATTTTGGGTTTTCTCACTTCAAGTTTTATCTGTGAATTTTTTCTCTTTGCTGACTTTGCCTGAGTAAGGTCAGCTTGCTCTGACACTGGCTGCACAGATTCAGCCTGTTCTGGCTCTGCCTGTGAGGGCGTGGCCCAGGGTTGGGGGGGGAGGGGAGTCTCGTCCTGGGGTGAGGGTGAGGCTGCTTCAGCTCTATTCAGCTTCCTCCTTTCAGGACTGCGACAGTCTGGGTCATTGCCGTCATGGCGACCATGACTGCCTTCCCGCCCCCTCACTGGACCTCCCCAAAAGCTGTTGCTACTGCGGTGACTACAGCAGTCAACAGGAGAGTCATATCTTCCTCGTCAAAGAGATTATCATCTCTTGGGGAGACCTTTGCAGTCTTCTTTGAACCTTTGTTCCTTTGTTTTTTTTCTGCACTTTTGTTATAGTCGGAAACTCCTTTTTATTGGAGATATCCGGTGTCGGCTGTGGAGGGGCTTCCTTCCTCTTAGGAGGTCGGGAAGTCTTTTCTCTTGTGTTCTGTCCCCAGACATGGGAACGCTTTTTAGCATCTTTGTCGCCTGAGGGCCGCCTCTTTCCTGTCACCAAGGCAGGCTTCAGGCATGATGCCTCTTGGCACAGTTGCAACATTTGGCTGTTGTGTCCCTTTGGCCTTCCTTGTGGGCCCTGAGGCACACCTCGGTGTTGTGTGCCTTGTTACAGACACCACATTTAGGCTTCGCATTGCAGCTAGCCTGGTGGTGACCGTAACTTTGGCACTTGTAGCACCGAAGTGGCTCTGGCACTGTTCTTAGGCTGTAGGAGCCCCAGTTACCCAGATCAAGGGTAGTGGTTGGGGCTCCTTTCAAGGTCACGAGGACTTGCTGGTTGGGCTCTTCCCTTTGGACATTCGGCAAGTGTCCACGACCTGTTGGTGTCATGTGATCACATCCACATCATAGATAGTGAGAAGCCAAGTTGCACCATCTTGACTCTCCTATCCTCGGCATTGAGTGGCGGAAAGGCACACTTCCTCCCATCATTAAGCTCCATGGTTTCCTGCAGGAAAGGTAGCTTCTTCTTTGGGCATAATAATCATGCCCTGGTCTCTGGCAACCCGGATTGACAGCCGGATTTTTCGCTGCTTCTCCAATGCCTTACCAGTTGGTAGGCATTGTCGAAGCCTTCAGTTTTTAGAGGGAACCTTAAACTGTGGGAAACGCCTAGGGGGTCCAGACACACCCTCAGAGTCTGTCTCTGGCCTGGGTCGTTTCGGGTCTCCCTTTCGGTTAAAATTGTGGGCTGCGGTCGTGGGAGCAGCAGCTGTTTCAGCTGGTTCAGCTTATGCTCCATCTCGCTCACATGCCACATCTGAGGGTTACTCAGTGCTCTCCCTGATTTGCCTGCTGGCCTGGAGAGCTAGCATGAGAGTCCATCTGCTGGACAGTTTCATGGACAGACATGTTTTTGGTTGATGTCGTCCATCTTAGCAGCAGGTCTCACAGAGTCAACCTGTGCTTTGCATTTTCCCTTGCCACTAGAAGCCATGTATGGCTTCAGAGTTGCTGCCATAGTCTTGGCCTTCCATATTCGTCAACAGTTTGAATTCTTTTTTGTTGGGGGGTTTGAAAGATTTGTCATAAAATAAGCAGTTATTTCTCCTCTCACGCCACCACCCACCACCAAGTCCAAACAAGGGGAATCTGTTGTTAGAACTAATGTCTAACAGCCACAGGGGTGGTGAGAGGATATATGCAGCCAATGGCCTTTGTACCGCCACTCACGGGACCAGTATGAGTGCCAACAGCAACATTGACTGCTTGACCCTAGCCTCCCAAAGGAGACCAGCCGATTGATCTGACCACCCGTCTTGCTGGAATAAAAGACCAAAGAGGTTCACACTATGGCAAAAGATAATGAGGGAATTGAGGGTGGGTTATGGCAGTCACGAAGTGTCAGGTGACGGGTGAAAGTATTTGTCGCGTTAGTCTTGATACACCATTTTATATCGGAGACGGTGTCGGGTTCGTCGTTAATGTGCTGTACGACACCTGAAAGCGGACTGTGTCGAGCTAAGTACGTACAGTCGTCAGCATAGAGGATAGTGGAGTCTATGTGTGTGGGGTCTGGAAGGTCGTTTGTGTATAGTGTATAAAGTGTTGTGCTGAGTATGCTGCCCTGAGGTACTCCAGCGTGCATTGAAATGGTGCCTGAAACTTTGTTTAGAAATTTTTATTTTTAATCTGCGGTCATCAAGAAAAATGCAGATGGAAAATTAAATTTATTGCACAGCTTGTACTTCAGGCCAGCATGCCAGGACCGTGTTCGAAGCTCGCTCAACTCTTTGGTGACAAGAACAGTCTTAGTCGTCGGTCTTTGTTTGTTGTTTATGTAATTTGGATGATGTTGAGTGCGTCTCTGCGTCGAGCGATGCGAGCGAAAGGAGGGGAAAAGAAGAAACCACTTTATTTTTTCTTTACTTCCTCACAGAGATGGGGGCTGTGAGTTCGCAGGTGTCGTCCAGCCTATCCAGTCGGATAATTGGCTCTGGGTTAGTTTCTACCTTGTTCTCTTGACTCCAGGTATCAATTTCTTGAATTCTGTGAGTGAACAGGGGATGAGGAGGGTGAGGGTAGAAAACTTGGGCTCAGTGTTCTTCAAAAATTTAAATAACATCCACGGGATCTGAAACTTTTATGTTATTGTGAATGAGGTGGGAGAACTTTTGAGTTAAACGACTTCGAAAACAGGTCAGGAGACGTTTTTTTTTTCTTTCAGATGGCTGAAATGATTTGCGGGTTTTATACTGAGACCTGGGAATGGTGCTCGGCATAGTTGAGGTGATGCAGGCGAAGATGTAATTCCAATGCCCATCTATTATTTGGGAATCAAGCCCTTCAAAGATTAAATTCAGAGTTTTGATCATTTAATTTAGATTTAAACTACTCCCCTTCTGCTTGTTTATACCGGAAAATCGTCTTTCTTTGTTTAGTATTGGTGATGTGCAAATCTTACTTATGATGGGTATGTGGTCTGAACCAATGTTCGGACCGGTGTTTTAGGTGTGTGTGGTAGGCAAGTGCTGCCCTGTTCCCTAAAACGAGATCAGGGCGGCCCTTTCCTCTCTTTGTGTATGAGGTGAAGAAGTCAGGTCCTATGTAGTGGAGTCTTTTGGTTTCAAAGATCGAAAGGAGTTGCCTACCGTGTGCATTGGTAGTGCTGTGGTGTAGTGTCGTGTGGGTAGCGTTGATATCTCCGGCAAAGAAAACTTTGTATAATTAGGTTTGTATAATCAAATAATTTGTTGAAGTCTGCAAGAGGTAAATTAGTCTTTGGTTTTATATAGGCAGTGGAAAGGATAATGGGGCCCTGTGGGGTGAATAACCTGAAGTCTGGGGGCTGAATGAGAGGGTGAGAAACTCAGGAGTGATCGTGGATTTTATGAGGATACAGGACCCCATTTGCAATCCGTCCCCTGATTGCCTGCATGTGTAACCATAGTGCCGAATTCTATAGCCATTGGTGATGGATATAGAATTCAGTAGGACCACATCCGGACGTTCTTGTTCTAGAAAGTAAAAAATGTTACGGATCGAAAAAAAATGACCTTACATTTGCTTGAACGACCGTT
>NC_051397.1:19611290-19613790 GCF_015228065.2 Penaeus monodon
AACCTTACTGCGTTGACATTCGATGCAGGTGCGACACCACTGCCGGACGTCTCTATTGATGCCTGGCCAGACGACTTTGCTGCGGATGAGGTCCTGTGTTGCGCGGATTCCCCTATGAGCGTGGTAAGCTTCGAAAAACTGTCGGCGGAGTGACGGAGGGATGTAAGGACGGGGTCTGCCCAGCGAGATGTCGCAGAGGATGGTGTCCTGGGAGTCCTGAAGCTGCACCTGCTCTAGTTGAAGGGAGGTGTCTCCGTCGGTGAGCCTGGGGAGGGAAGGGTCCTGTTGCTGCTCCCTGCGAACCAGCTGGTAGTCGATCGGGGTGCTGCTCGCACTTACCATGGATATCGAGACCCTGGATAGGGCGTCTGCAGCCTGGTTGTTGGTGCCCCGGATGTGTTGTATGTCAGTGGTGAACTGGGCAACGAAATCCAGGTGCCTCTCTTCACGCGGGGACTGACGGCGACTCCTGTTGTGCAGGGCGAAGGTGAGGGGCTTGTGGTCCGTCAAGATGTGGAAGTCCTTCCCCTCGACATATGTCCGGAAGTGTTTGATGGCCGTGTACACCGCAAGGAGTTCCTTGCCGAAAGCACTGTACCTATTTTGTTGTGGGCTGAGAGTCCGTGAAAAGAAGGCCAGGGGTTGCCAACCGTTACCTGAATCTTGTTGCAAAACTGCCCCCATGGCGGTGTCCGAGGCGTCGACGGCTATATTGAGCCTTGCTCCCTGCTGCGGGTGGTTGAGGAGGGTCGCCGAGGCTAAGGCGTCCTTGCTAGCCTCGAAGGCTTCGATCGCCTCAGAGGTCCAAGTAACGTCTCTGCCGCGTCCCGACCGGGATGGAGCGAGGAGACGTTGCAGAGGTGCCAGAAGAAGTGCACACTTCGGGATGAACCTCCTGAAGAAGTTAATCATGCCGAGGTACTTCCGAAGCTGTGTCTTCATTGTTGGCTTAGGGAACTGCCTGATACTGCTGACCTTCTCCTGAGCTGGGGTAATACCGTCGGCGGTAATCGTGTGACCTAGGAAGGTGAGAGAGGAGACTCCGAAAAGACTCTTACCAGGGTTGATGACGACTCCGGCTCCCTGCAAGCGGTCAAAGAGGGCCCGGAGGTGCTGCTGGTGTTCCTCACTGTTGCTGCTGGCGATGAGTATATCGTCGATGTAGACGAAGACACCCTGTAGGCCGCGGGTGACATCGTCCATGAAGCGCTGGAAGGTCTGGGCGGCGTTGCGGAGTCCGAACGGCATTCGCAGGAATTCGTACAGGCCGAAGGGCGTGGTCACAGCTGTCTTCGGGATGTCCTCCTCGGCGATGGGGATTTGGTGGTACGCTCTGACGAGGTCGATTTTAGAGAAAATCGTGCATCCCGAGAGCTCCCGTGTGAAGGAGTGGAGGTGCGGGAGGGGGTAGCGGTCCGGTGCGGTGGCTGTATTGAGGTGACGATAATCCCCACAGGGACGTTAGTCTCCGTCCTTCTTACGAACAAGGTGCAGGGGAGATGCCCACTGGCTGCTGGAAGGGCGTATGATGCCGAGCTCTCGCATGTGCTCGAACTCTGCCTTTGCGATGCGGAAGCGATCTGGTGCGAGTGGCCTGCAGCTGGAAAAGACCGGGGGTCCAGTCGTGACGATGTGGTGCTTGACGGTGTGTGGTGGTGTCGTTGCCACGTTGATGGGCTTGGTCAGCGCTGGAAACTCGCGCAGCACTGCTCTGTAAGGGCACTGGTTGGGCAGTACAGTGTATATCCGGGGGACACGTACCAGGGCCGATGAGGCGTAGGTGCGAGTCCCTGACTGGTGCACAAGGCACTCCCGCCTAAGGTCCACCGTGAATCCGTGGTGAGCCAGAAAATCAGCTCCGAGGATCGGCTGCTGTACGTCGGCGACAAGGAAAACCCATGTCAGCTTCGAGTGCGGAGCGCCGCTGAAAAGGAGGGTCAATGAGCGCTCACCGTATACGTTGATGGGCGAACAGTTGGCAGCCTCCAATGTGCGAGAAGCAGGCGATTGCCTGTCTTTGAAGGATGCGGGAATGAGACTGACTTCCGCTCCTGTGTCCACCAAGAACCGCAGGTGTGAATTGTTGTCGCGGACGTAGAGTAGGCGCCGTCTGGGGCCGCGGGAGATCGGCGCTACTAGTTCCCGCGGTGTCCGTTTCCCGGCCACGAGCAAGGGGGTTCGCACCGACGCGCCCTGCTGCCAAATCGGGAATGGTAGAAACAGTAGCTACCTGGAGTCGGGGAACGGCGGCGGCTGTAGGTGTGACGGTACTGGGGCGCGTAGTCTCGTCCACGATCGCGGTTGAACCGGGGTGATGCAGGACTGCGATGGCGGGATCTGGGACGTGGTGAAGGTTCGCGGGCTGAAAGTTGTCGAACGGCAGTTGTGAGTTCGGCAACCTGTGTCGCGAGGGCTTCCAAAGTTAGAGGTGGCGGAGCGGCTACAGCTGAAATTTGTGCGGTAGTCTGGATGGCTATGATCTCGTCCGCTTTTGAGGCTA
>NC_051397.1:19616290-19631290 GCF_015228065.2 Penaeus monodon
AAGAAGACCAATTGCTACACCGATTATAGGCTCTGGTTATGTCTTTTTATGCAATTTATTTTGTTTATGTATGAGTCATAGCTATGCAAATGGGGACCGAGGTTTAGTGAAGGTCGGTTTACGGTAAATGCTTGTATGAAAGAGGCCGTTATCCAAAGAAGGTGGTTGGTTGTTGTGTTGTGTTTCGTGGGAGAATTTGATACTTGGATGTCTGGAGTTCAGATAATTCAGAAATGATTTACGTGTGATGTATGTACGAAAATAACGAGAGTATCATCAATGTATCTCGGTAGAGTATAGGCTTGAATTCCGGCGGATACTGTTCAAGCCATTTATTTCCATGGTGGCACAGAAATACATTGGCGTAGGAAGTGTCCAGTGGGGAGCCCATAGCTACCCCGTCTGTTTGGGTATAAAGACAATCATCAGAACTGAACACTGAATGATGGGTGGCAAGATCCATCGATTTTTTGAAGTTGTCTTTTGTTAAGCCAATTTTGGTAAGCTGGGAGGTGGGTAAATTGTTACTATAGTTTCTGTGGTTTCATGAAAGGGGACATTACTAAAGAGTGACTCTACATCGAAATTTTCCACAGTGACTGGTTGTTTAAAGTTAAGGAATGTAATTTCATTATCAAAAGGTGAGGAATTTTCTATAGTATACTGATTGGTAGTTAAAGGAAAGATGATGGGGACAAGACATTGAAGTTGAAGGTGCAAATAGAAGAGATAATGGGTCTTAGTTGACAGGAAGTTGTAGATGTTTTTTTTTTTTTTTTTTTTTTTTTTTTTTTTTGTGGTACGATGTAGTCTTTTAAGTACAAGTGGGTGGAAATTTCAGCAATGATTCTTTAAAATTTTGTGCGGTCACTGAGAATATTGAGTAATTTGTGTTGATAGTTGCATTTGTTTAAAATTACGACCTTTGCCGGGTTTGGTGATAATAGTACTGCTGTCATTTTTAAAAGACTGTAGAAGTGACATGAGGACATCAGAATCACTGTTTTGTTTCACTTGACGTGAGAATTTCTTAAAGGTGTTGTCTGTGGTTGTTATATTGATGGTAACTTTGTTTAAGTTGTTTTTGTAGATATTACAGTTTTTGTTTGCTGTTTGTTTGTTTGTTTCCTCATAGCTTTTCAAAATTCAGGTAAAACTTGTGAAAAGTACCCTTAGATGCAGGCATACAGAAATGCAGTCTATGAGACAATATATCTTTTTGTTCTTCAGAGAGAATTTTGTCAGAGAAACTGAAAATTACTTTCGTTTTATCCACGTTTTTCTTAATGTCAATGCCTAATTTTAGGATCTTCTTGCTGTGGATATTGTTTACTTCAACTATATATATGTGTGTGTGTGTGTGTGTGTGTGTGTGTGTGTGTGTGTGTGTGTGTGTGTGTGTGTGTGTCTGTGTGTGTGTGTGTGTGTGTGTGTTTGTGTTTATATGTATGTGTATATATATACATATGCATGTATATGTATATATGTATATATATATATATATATATATATATATATATATATATATATATATTTTATATATACACACACACACACACACACACACACACACACACACACACACACATATATATATGTGTGTGTGTGTGTGTGTGTGTGTGTGTGTGTGTGTGTGTGTGTGTGTGTGTGTGTGTGTGTGTGTGTAAGAGAGAGGAGAGGCAACGCGGTGAACACGAAACAAGTGAGGAAAGGTGATGAAAGGAAACGAAGGGAGGTCGGGTCAGGATGTGAAGGGTGGCCGGCATAACGGAGAAAGCGAGGTGTCTGTCAGTAGTAGAAAAAACTGTTGTTCAATTTGAAATTAGGATCAGCTTAATTAAGGATAATTCCACCGGTCTGCGGGCGTGTATTCGCGCCGCTGACCAATCCATCTGATGGCCTGTGTCCTGCTGTTGGCAGAAGAGGGCGTTGTTGTTGTGTCCCCTGGATACAGCATATTTATGTAGAGACAGATACTTAGTGAGACTGCCACCTTGTCTCTCCAAAATACTGCTTATCGCAGGAGGCACAAGGAACAGCATAGGTACCCGCCTTCGAGGTAGAGGGAGGACTGGCATGGCACAGGTAACGATGAAGTGTTAACCTGGCTAAAGATAAGCCTGCAGTTGAGAGGGTGAGAGGGGTGACGGAGAAAATGTAGGGCAGGCTGACAACGGGCAGGTGAGGAGCCTAGGAGAGAAGTCGTGGTAGAAGGTACGTCGCAACCAGGATAACGCGACGTCGAGAACATGACGAGGGTAGCCCAGTTTGGAGACCGCAAAAACGCAAAATTATATTACATCAAGCTTCGTAACAATAATAAAAATTATAATGATACAACAATGACAAATTTAACAATAATGCTGCTGCTGATGATGATAGTGATAATTATCATCCTGATCATAGCTATAATAATGATGATGACGATAATAATGATAATAATAATAGTAAATCATAATGAAAATAATAATAATAACAATAATAATAAAAGTAATAACAATAATAATGGTAATAATAATAAATATAAATAATGATAATCGCCATAATAATGTTGAAGATAATGATAGTTATTATTATTATTATCACTATTATTATTAATATTATTATCATTATATTATGACTATTATCAATATAATAATAATAATAATAATAGTAATAATGATAACAATAAAAATAAAAATGAGAATGATAATAATAATAACAATAATAATAATACAATAATAATAATAATAAAAATAACAACAACAACAACAACAACAACAATAATAATAATAATAATAATAATAATAATTATAGTAATAATGATGATGATGATGATCATCATCATCATCATCATCATCATCATCATCATCATCATCATCATCATCATCATCATCATCATCATCATCATCATCATCATCATCATCATCATCATGGTGAGGATGATGATGATGATGATAATAATAAAAATGATGAGAGTAATAGTATTAATAGCAATAATGATAGTAATAATATTAATCAATATAATATTGCTAATAGAAATAATAATAATAATGAGGATAATAACGATATCGATAATGACAAAAATAACAACAATGATAATGATACTAATAATAGGAATGGTAATGGTAATACTACTACTAATAATGATAATAATAACAATAATAATAATAATAATAATAAAAATAATAACAATAATAAAAATAATAATGATAATAATAATGATAATAATAACAATAATAATAATAATAATAATAACAATAATAATAATAATAATAATGATGACAATAAAAAATCATGATAATGATAATAATAACAATAATAACAACAATAATAACACTGGGTTACAAAAAAATATTTTTTTGTAAGTTGTCTTAGTTTTTTCAACTGATTTAGAGCAAATCTGCATCGCTGAATCCAAAAATGCCATCCATTTCCCCGATCAGGTCAAGTTTTTCAACTAAGTGTATATAGGAAAAACCGTTTTTAGTACGAAGTGGAATACATTAGAGCGGCATTTTTGTTTTATTTGTGTTACTTATACATTCGATATATATATTTTTTTTTTTTCTCACCCAATTTATAATTATCGACATGTTGCAAACATTGATCGGTATCTGTATTGACATCAACATTGCATTACATTGGTAACTATTACAATATCTACTGATCAATGCTGAACATCGATCAGAATTGATCAGTTGATGAGGACACTAATAAAGACAGATGCATGGAAACTAGATGTTTGGTCACCATTGATCATTCAGTGCTGACACTTCCGTTTCTTTGAGCTCCTCGAATGTGCAGCGGCAGGGATGTCTCTCTTCGAAGTCCAACAGTAATCGGCCATCATGACTGCATCCCACCGTCCCTGATACCTGGTCTCCATCTCCTTTATGTCTTGATGAAATCTCTCCCCTGCTCGTCGCTCATTGATCCCAGATTCTCAGGAAACCGATCCATTTGTGAGAATAGGTAGTGCATTTTGATGCTCATGTTGCATCCCAGGTTTTTGAAGGCAGTCAGCATTTTGGTGACGAGTTCTGCGTAGTTGCTGGCCTTGTTGTTGCCAAGGAAGTTCTTTACGACCAGAACAAATGCCTTCCACGCTTCCAGTTCGACTTTATTCATTGAGTTTTCAAACTCTGGATCTCTGATGAGCTGAAGTAGTTGAGGTCCGTCAAAGATGCCAGCTTTCAATTTCTCCATGGTCAATCCTGGAAAAGCATGGCACAGGTGAGTGAAGCAGCCACCATCCTTGTCCAGAGCTTTGGTGAACTGCTTCATCAAGCCAAGCTTAATGTGCAGGGGTGAGAAGAGTATCCTGTCTCTGTCCACCAGAGGGGCGTTGATGACGTTCTTTGATCTGCTAGGCTCCAATTCCTCCCGCAGAGACCACTCCTTTTTCATGTAATGCTGAGCTCGGTCCCTACTATCCCACATGCACAGAAAGCACGGGTACTTGGTGAAACCGGACTGCTGTCCCAACAAAAAGTTCACCATCTTCAGGTCAACACAGATCATCACTCATGCTGACAATAACTAATTTTCTCCAGCAGATACTTCACCGCTTCATACTTCTCCATCAGTGTAGTCGAGTGAGCCAGCGGTATAGAGGCAAACTGGTTGCCGTTGTGCACCAGAACGGCTTTCAGCGATATCTTGCTGCTGTCAATAAACAGTCTCCATTCTACAAGTTGGTACTGTGGCAATCCAAGATTGTGCAGAAGCTGTGAAACATCTGTACAGTACACCAAGTTTTTTCTCTTCAATGAAAAAACGAAGGTATTCTTGATGTCTGTTGCGGTAGAAAGTGATGCGAGTACTGTCAGAAAGAAGGTTTTTTTCTTTCAGTCTTGATGTCAACAATTTGGCGGATGACTTTGGCAAGTTGAGGTCACGGACAAGATCATTTAGCTCCTTCTGGGAAAAGGGATGTGGAGCGTTATCGGCATCATAGCTAGGAACTACTTCAGGGTGGGTGTGAACTATCAGACATAGGATCACTCCACAGAACAGAAGCTGGCTGCTGGGCCCGGCTGCCGTCCATCTGAAGATGATCTGAAAAGTAGAAATATATTAGAAAGAAGTAGGAGAAACAGGACGACTGAATATGGCTAGATTAGCAGGGAAAAGACGGGATTAGTAACGTGTTATCGGGTCAAGACTAATCCCGGTTCCACGGCCAGGATAAAGGCAAGGCTCTGAAAGAAAACAGGCTGCAAGCGTGTTAGGATCCAAGCCATACAGGGTTATGTTACGGGAAAGACTGGTAATTGACAAGGGACAGCATGCAATCCGCTGGGGCTCTGAAAAAAAGAAAGATAATGGCGAGCGGAAGATAAGGAAGAGTGGCTTGCCCATTACTCGTCCCAGTCAGACCCAGGGTCCCATGGCTCATCGTCTACCCCCACCGATGACGGGGCCGAAGATTCCGAATCCAACGGGTCATCTGCCCCGGGGTTTTGAAAAAGGTCCCATGTCAGGCTCCAGGTCGGGGGGAAAGTGCCGTCCAAACGGAAATCCCCCGGGGGACAAATTCCGCACTTCCCAAACCCTTAAATTTTTTGGGTGCAGATGACTTCCTGCCCATTTGAATGCTCTCCTCACCACATAAGCCAGGGGTCCGAGCTTTTTAAAAACCCGGACTGGCCCAAACCAGGGGGACCCGGGTCGGGTTTCCATACTGGGGTGCAGGATAACGCTACATGCCCAAAGACCAATCCCCTCGTTATACTCCCGCGGCGAGCCGCCCCCTTCGATCTGATCGGCGGTAAAAACCTCACGAGCCTTTCGGGGGGCCCTCACTCGACCACCCAGCTGCACGATTTTCATCTTAGTGGGAAGCATCCTTCGGAGAATCCGTGGTTTGATCCCAAACGGGAAATAAAGTCCCGCCTGTGAGAAGGGGTACAATGGGACGCCCTTTACGCTCCGGTGTATGGGGGAATGAGGGCAAACCTCACATACGGTGGCCTTGACCCCCGGGTTCACCCTCTCCACCATCCCGTTGACCTCGGATGTAGACTGTGGTGAAACGACTTTCACCTAAAGGTGATAAGATGCGGAAAGAAGAAGTTGGGGAATTAAAGGGCCCGTTACCCAATAAAAAGGCCCGGGGGGGACCGTCCGAGAAACGAATTCTGCAAAAAAAACATCTCTACAGTTTGGCTCCTTAGTTTCCAAGGGGAACACTCAAAAAAAGGGAAAGGGTGTCAATCACAAAAGGACGTACTTTTTGCCCGCCCAAAGGGGTAAGTGTGGGGATATCACGAGCCCCTCGAAGGCCTACGACGTCTGGCATGGACGAAGGGGGCGTTCGGGATTGCCCCCTTCCTCCGGGCATGCCGGCATGACGCGACATACCTTCGGATGCGCCAACATCCCGGGAAAGTAAAAATGACCCCGTAGCCCCCGATACGTCCGTGGCCCCCTGATCCCGGGGACGAACGGCTAACCCTCCAAAGGGGCGCAGCGCGCGATTTTGGGGGATTACGGCCGGATTCGTTCATGGTGGGATTTAAACATGTAAAAGACTCGTCCTAAAAGTTCAAATTGTCGGGGGAAGGGGTCCCTCGGGGGAAGGGGGCCCCCCAAAAAGATCCCTAGAGCTGCTCCCCAAGGGGGTCGTCCCGCTGATGACGCCCCCAAAATCGGCTGCAAAAGGAATCGAGGTCACAAGGGGTGCGATCTGACGACTGGCAGTCAGGGGACGTGGTGGAAACTCGACCCCGGCTTTTAAGAAGCTCAAAAGTCATAGAATGTAGCTCGTTGCCCACGCTCATCCTTACCGGGGCTTTGGCTTGGGGAAAATACCAACGGTTGTATCTTAAAGATAAAAACCGCCCCTTCCATCCGTGGGAGGTAAGCCAAAATTTCGAAAAGCAAGGTTCCCGGTGAGGCGGGTACCTGGCTCGGCTCCCACCCAGAAAAATTGCCCGGGGGAGGTTCCCTCCTTATCCCTCTAAAACAAAACACCCGGCCCCCGGGGAATGGGTTAGCTCAAAGGTTTTCAAAGGGGGGGATTAAAAAGGGTCGGTGGAAGCATTGCTTAAGTCTTTCAAACGCCCCCGGGGGGATAAAATCGGACTTTTTAAAGGAGCGAGAGAAGAAGACCCGCAAAATTGGAAGGGGGGAAAAAAAAAGTTGCCCCCCCGCGAACGTCCCTTTGGGTTTTGGGTGGTTTTTTTAGGTTGTATCACTGTTTTTTGTGGGGGTCAGGAAAAACCCGCCATAATCAGGTGGCCAAGAAAACAAAAAGGTCGGTTGCAAACGACACTTGGCTGGGTTAGCCTGACCCCCCCCCACAGTAACTGCAACACGGCATCAAGGTGGGACGGGTGCTGCTAAAACCCCTGCGCTGTATATCCAAAACGTCGTCGAATTTTCCAGTGCGTGGGGCCCAACACCGGTTTAAAAAGGCAGGATAGCCCTCTGAAAAGTTGACGGAGCCGCGCAATAAAAAAGGCATACCGAAAATTGAAAGAGACGGGAGCCGTGGGAAAAAGCTTTCTTTCTGGGTCCCTCTCATCCCCTCAAGGGTCCAGTATGCACTTTTGCGTCGGGACCAAAACCAGGATTTACCCCCGCTGTCAGGGCCGTCCTCCGGGGTAGGGGATATGCGTCTGAAACGTTTTCGCGTTCAAAGACGGATCACGCGAACGGTCGTCCCGTCCTTTTTTTTTCACAACCCAAAATGGGGAGAGCCTGGAGAACAAAAAACTCAATCACCCGTCTGAAAGCATCTTGTCGCATTCCGCACGGATGTCTCCCGCGTACTCTCCGGGGGGTGCCTGTTTCCAATGGGTTGGTCCCGGGGTTTTTGATTCTATCTTCATGTGTGGCACCACCCCGGGAGGCCCCCTTCTTTAAAACAGTGGGGTAACGATAAATACCTGGATGATTTCACTTAAACTGATGACAGGTGAGCAAGACCCACCGGGAAAACCCTACCCCCCTGCTGATGGGGGGGTTTCCCTCGTTCTCAAAAAACTACCGGAAGCCTCAAACTTGTCCGTGTTGTAACCAAAGTCTTAAGTCCGTGTGTAAAATCGAACCGTCCTAAAAGCCCGCCGGATACCCGGGTTCGTCCCATCATCAATGGGATGGGGGAAGCCATCCCCAAAGCCCCCCGACTATCCCCGAAGGAACCCCCCTTTTCCGGGGTTGACCCCGGGAATCCTGTCCCCCGATTCCGCTCGTATGCAAACAATTGGGAAAAACCTCCTCCCATCCCCGCTACCCAAAGACGAACCCTTGCCCCCAAACCGGAGCTCCTACGTTGACGCCCAAAAGTCAAACCCCGTAGGGAGGTCCACCAAAGAAGAGGTACCCGGGTCTTGGCTGTGTCGCTCTCAACACAAACCAAACCAGCCTCCCCCCGTTTACAAACATCCCACGAACGCCCCGCCCGGGAGGGCAAGGCTTTCCGGCACATCTAAATTTCCCCCCTTTTCGGGGCCCCGTTGCCCCCACACGCCGCAGAGGTTCGGTTCGTGATACTCAAAATACCGAGGGACCCACACCAGAAAGGGAAAAACGGAGTCGGGCCCCCTTGAAACTGGAAATCTGGTGTTGTCGTCGACCCCACCACTATGCCGGCACTTACAGGCTGGGAAATTTAAATTCAAGGGTTCCTTACCCTTGGTTCCAACGTGGCCCCAGATCCCCTTGAGGCCCCGCGAGTGGGCGAGACGAGGGGTTGGAAAACCTCCTGAAACAAATCCTTTACCCCCCCTCCTCAATTCCCCATCAATGAAACTAGGGCTTTGTCCCAGCAAACCCCAAATTCAAAAGCGGCCGCCCCTGAAAACTGTGCCTCGGGGAGCTCCGGTTCCGTGGAACGGGCGCTCCCTTCGCGCCCACCATACCGTCTCTGGGGGTGGTTCTTTGGGTTGTGGGGTTTTGTTCTGTCGGGCGGTGGCTATGCGTCCTGCGCGAAAAAGCACCTCGGGGCCACAGCCCTCGGGGGCCCCCACCCGGGGGACTGAACCCTCCCACCGCAGCCCGGGAAACGTCATGCGTGTCACCTGTGGTGGGGACACCAGCGTCGGGGGTTTTCGAGTGCGACGGGAAAAAAACCGGGGGTCAACCCCAGGGAACCACCGGAGATCGCCCCCGCGAGGGTAAGAGGGGGGAGGGTTTTGGCCCTGCCTCGCTCGAGAAAAATGCCAAGGGGGTTTTTCTACCCCCCCGGCATAGTGCCGATGGTCCAGACTTTTTGGCTTTCTTCGACCACCCCATAAAACGGCTGATCCTCTACCCAGGGGCTTTTCCCCCCATCCCGGGTGGGGTCCCTGGGGAAAAGTTCTCCGATCGGGTTCAGCTGGGCCCAAGTTCACCAGTAAACGCCCTCCCTGGGAAACCACCCGACCGCGAGATGAAACCCTGGGGGAACTGTCGTCGAGACTAAACCCCCCAAAGCCGTAAGTACTCCACGCGGGCCTTCCCCGGAGACTTTCAAAAGGGGCCCTTTTAAAAATCTCCCAGGTCCCTTCCCTCGAGCTGGGGGGTTAATGACAAATCCGCCCCCCCCTGCAGCTAGCACGGGGGGCACGGATCAAGCCCTCCTCCCGTAAGGATGGCCTCTCAACGTGTCGCAAACCCGTTTTCCAAATCCTATTCCTCCCAAAGGCTGGCTGGCTGGGGCCTCCGCCCGGTAAAGCGGGGTCGGGGCGCGTAGGGGTTTTCCCTGGTCCAGCGGGGTGGTTGCGGGGGCTCGCTGAGAGGTGGGAGTCGGGCCGATGCACTCCCCCTTCCCCCTTCGAGGCCACAGCTGATGGCGACGTGAGAGGGGGGTTAGATGCCCTGGGCTCCAGTAATACAAAAAATTTGCGTACTGCCCTTCAGGGCACGAACCAAATTAAGCCGCTCGAAATTTTTCCGCTAGCCTTCAACTCGAAAGGGGAGGGTCACGGGGGGCTCTAACCTTTGCCCCCCAAAAATCAATACTGAGCGTTTCTGCTCGAGGGAAATTCCCGGGCCCTCGAGGGGGTGTTTGCAGAGGAACCCGAGACTCAGTGGGGCTCCTAAGCGCTTTGCTTACGAGGCTTTCCTACCCGCCTTACTCTACAACCCTTTTTCTGGGGTTGCGTGGACTTGCACAAAGGGTTAACCGACACTTTTTTATAAACTTTCTATCCCCCCCTGCCTACAGCGGGGGGTAGACCCTTTAAAATTTCCCATGCTGGTTAGTTCGGGCTCAACCCAGAATATAGATTTTATTTGGGAAAAATTCGTCTGCGTGAACAATGTAAATTCCAGGGCCCACGGCCCTGCCCCACCCATTTGTAGGGTTTGGGAACCGTGTGTGTTGTGTATGGGGGGGTGAATGTTGTATGAAAAAAGGGTGGAAAGGGAAAATAAGGATGTAGTGCTGAAAGTTGGGGTGTTAATGTGTATATGTGAAAAGGGAGATAGGGAGGCTGAGCTCTGCGTGAGGTTTGGAAAAAAACGCAAAATCATAAAATTCTTCCTCCCCTTCATTTTTAGCATCCCCCTGCTGGAAATGGGGAAACCCGGGATAGCAAGTTTTGGTCGTTCAAGTAAGCTTAAAATACTCCGATTCATCTAGCCCCTTTTTACAGCCTTTTAGGGGGTTGCGAGATAAGTAACCGCAAAGTGCTGTTAAGGAACCCAAACCCAAGAAAAATTTCAACATTCCCTTATCGAAACCCGACTTAAAATGTAAATATCATTTGTTTATTTGACTGGGACCGGTGAAAGCTCTACGATGTATATATTTTTTATTGAGCAAAACGCACTCTTAGGGAGGGCTAAGGAATTTAGTCTGGAAATGTTTATAGATTCGTAATCACCCAATTTATCACACGGGGGATGCCGTGAAAAACCCAGATATACTCAAAATGACCCCCAATTAATTTCACTCCCAAGTTGGCGTCCCCAACTCCATAAGTATTTTTTGAGGGGGGTACACGAAAAAATATCAATTCCCAATATGAAAAAGTTAATTTCCAAACCCAAAAAGGGGAATTTTAACTGTGAAAAACAAACAAAAAAAAAACAAAAACAAAAAAACTGTGTGATAACTCTGCATAAAAAAACTTTAAACGATAAAATAAAATTTTGAAATTCATGTAAAAGACATAATTTAAGTCGAGGCCAAAAAAAAGAAAATACGCCAAAGGGGACCCCAGATCACGGACTGCCTGACCCCACAATCGGACAGGTATCAAAACACAAAATCGAGCAAAGTAAAAAAGGTAAAATTAAAAAGGCCCCTGAATTATTTTGGGGGAGACTTTAAAGAATAAGCCTTCCTCCCCGGGGGTACGGATCCTCGCTGAGGGAAGGAAAATAAATTTACTTAGTTTCAAAAAACTAATGGCACCTGAGGACGGACCTCAAGCGTGTTCCTTCTATGTACGTGGTCCTTTTTTACTCTTGACCTTTGAGTTCACAAGTGCTGCTTTGGAAGAGAAAGGGCACTCCCCGTGATGATTGCGGCCACACCCAAGTCCAAAAGAGACCGGGGTCTCCTAACACAAAACCACTAATACTTAGTTTTGCGAGGGAAACTCGGCAAGTCCTGGCGCGGAAAGGGGGGGTAAAACCAAAAGTAAATCAAAACGAACCCCCGAAACACTAGAAAGGGACCACAGTACCACGAATCAGACCGAACGTCCTCCCCCCACAAACTAGGGTATTTTACCCCAAAAGACCTCGGGGCCTGCCCAGGCATGGCCGAAAAGAAAAAATATCAAAATAAGAGTTGGACTACCACGCGATAGTCCGGGACCAACAAGCCAACGACCCCAAACAACCGTGAAAAGGAGGGAGAGAAAAAACCCTATCAAACGACCATTCTCCCTTAGGGGGTTTGGCCCCTTGGAAGGAAAGCATTATAGGAAAAAAAGGGATGTCCTTTACGGTTTTGGGGGGTTGGGTTAATAAATCTTTTTTTTTTTCTCGGGGACTTCAACACCCCAATAAAGAGACTTGGTTTAAAAATATTTCTTTGGTTTTTTTTTAAAACCTGTTCTATTTTTCGAACACTGCCCCCTCGGTGGAAGCGGGGCCGGGATGTCTCCTCCAAATCAATGGGCCCTCGCAGAGTTCCCTCGTCCTTTTTCCTGGTAGAGAAGGCGCATGTGGGTGGGAAAGACCCGGCCCCCAACCACCGGCGTCCGAGGGCGATGTCATCCGGGGAAACGCCTTAGAGTGGGGATGGGGGCCGTAACACATTATCATCATCATCATTATTAACAGAAATAAAAAATAATAATAATAATAATAATAATGATGATAATATTAGCAGTATCACCATCATTATGATTATTATTATTAGTAGTAGTAGTAGTGGTATGATTATCATCATTATTAGTATTATCATCCTTATTACTACTATTGCTATTATTATAACTAGAAATAAATATTAATAGAAATAATGATAATAATAATAATAATAATAATGATAATAATAATAATGTTAGTAATATCATCATTAATATTAATATTTTTATTATTATTATTATTATTATTATTATTATTATTACTACTACTACTACTAATACTACTACTGATATTATAATTATTACTACTACTACTATTATTATCATTATTACAGTTATCATTATTATTATTAATAGTAATAGTAATGATGATGATAATAATAATAATAATAATAATAATAATAATAATAATAATTATCATTATCATTATTATTATTATTATTATTATTATTATTATTATTATTATTACTATTATTATTATTATTATTATTATTATTATTATTATTATTATTATTATTATTATTATTATTATTATTATTATTATTATTATTATTATTATCACTGTTATCACTATTATCATTATCATTATCATAATGTTAATAACAGTAGTAATGATGATAAGGATAATTATGATGATGATGATGAAGATGATGATGATAGTGGCAATAATAAAAGAAAATAATAATAATTATAATAATAATAATAATAATAATAATAATAATAATAATAATAATAATAATAATAATAATCAATCTGATGTGTTCTTTGTGTGCGTGAATTGATTTGACTAGATGTTTTGATTTGTGGTTGTTCTGCATATTTTGCATGTTTTCGTTGATGTTCCATTGCCTCAAATTTCAATCACCCTAGGTCGCTGGTAGTGACTCGGTGTTTGATTTTAATTAGCAGATCTAAGGAAACTTTCGTAAAAAATAATAATAATAATAATAATAATAATAATAATAATAATAATAATAATGATAATAATAATAATAGTAATAAATGATAATAATAATGATGATAATTAAAAAAAAAATATATATATATAACAATAATAATATTAATGATGATGATAATTACAATGATATAATTAATAATAATATAAGAAAAATAATAATAATAATAGGATAATAATAACAAAAATAATAATAATAATACTGATGATAACGCTAACAATTAATGCACAATCAGTCAGAGACATGAATTAATAGATTAAGAAAATTATAAAACCCGGGCTAACGCGCCCATCTCCCCACCACCACGGATTTCCGTTCTGTCCCCTGCAGTTTTTTGTGAATTTTGTTACATACAAATGGCTCCACGTGTCCTCAGCCGACAAGGAGTCTATCAGTAAGCCCTAGTAACCGATCCTGATTTCCCCATTCCTTGAATTAGCGGGTAAACGTGTTTTTCTCTTTAATACAATTGATAGCAATACTGTTATTATTGTTATTGAAGTTAGATTATTAGATTGTTATTAAATTCTTGGTAACATTTAAAACAATGAAATAATACAAAACACCCTTTCCAAAAGTCAAGGAAAAGGATAAACAGGTGAGATAGGTAGGATTAATAACTGACTCCTTGGTCATGAAACACATGTAGAGCCATCTATGTGTAAATACTATAAACAAATTTATATCACAGTGGGCATGGTATGCATTCTTGCCATGTAATTTTCATATTAAAGACCTTATATCTACCAAATATCAACAAGTAAGATTTTAACTGTGACTGATGTGGCAGATATTGGCAAGAGTAAGTACTAATTTATCTTGTAAAAATGGTCGTGCTAAATACAGTTTCATGATCGCAGAATTGCAGAATGTGAGCTCACCTCTCCAAAGTTTTCAAGCCGAAAATTAATAGTAAATGACTATATTTTTTATTGAGCAAGGAGTTTCTCCTGCGAGCTAATGTGTAGATTACTTCATTGTATATTACATTTTCGTATTGTGTACAATGAATGTTTTTTGCTTTGTTTATACTGCCACAATCATAATCCTGGATATATCAAACTAAATGAAGATTCACAGACCCCTACCCAAAAAAAAAAAAATTGTAGCAAAAGTAAATTTACATGTATGCCTATGTTGATTCTCGGTCAATAAAGAATTTGTTTTTGTTTTTGCTATTCTTGCACTGGAGAACGTAGAAATGTTTATTTAAAAGAATCACGTACCATTGACATCCCGGATTATAGTTTCACTTATTGCAAAAATAGCCTTAAGATGCCTGGATATAATCTGCTTCATCTTAACTCCGGGCATCAGTTCCCACATCACGTCCAGCAGAGATTATAAAACAAAGGCAACCGCGACAGACAGCTGTTGTATCCTTGTTGTAATTGTTGTTCTTCTGCCTCATTGCACGCGGCGCTTTTTAGATACTCCGCGACGGAATTAAGAGATGTAGATATAAGAGTTCCCACGCTCCTTGGAGTCAGATTTTTTTCCCTCTTTCTTTTTTATTCCTTCTACTTCTTTTTCGACTCCGGTTATGGCTGCTCCTTTATGATGTATCTGTAAGGCGAATTTTAACGTTCTCATCTGAACACATGTTTGGATGGGAATAATTGCAGCTTTCAGTTGTAATAGTGACCGAGTCGACTCATGTTGTGTCTAGAGCAGAGCAGAGGCCGCTGGGGTTGTGCAGAGCCGCGCCGTGACTCACAACTGCTCTCGGCTTTGCAACAAATCCCGCCCAGTCCTCGTTGTTTGTTTCTTACTCCGATTCGATATTTTCATTCCCTCTGGACTTTGTTTTTCTC
>NC_051397.1:19637399-19686927 GCF_015228065.2 Penaeus monodon
GCTTATAGGGTTTTTTAAAGCCATCATGCAAGTATATAAGGAACGCTATTGGTCCACGAGGGAGCCAGCAAAGGGGCGACGCGTGCAGGTCGCAACTCAAGCAGAACCATCTTGTCCAACTTAATAAAAGTCTGAACTTGCTTTCTCTCTTCTGCAAACCATCATTGCTGCGTCAGTCTGGATTATCGACTTCGCTGGTTTTGTCAGCGATGTGTTATTTATGTCATGTTTCTTTGACCGCTGAAATTATCTGTGCTCTATCTGTCTGTCTATCTTTCTTATTTATATCCTTATATTTATTTATGTTTCTGGTTTGTCTTTTTATCTGTCTGTCTAGTTATAACCATCTATTTCTTTGTTTATCTATCTATCTGTCGATCTATCAACTTACCTATCATCTATTTATTTGTCATTCTATCTACCTATATATCTGTCTATCTATATATCTGTTTATCTATGTATCTGTCAGTTTATCCCCCCCCCCTCTCTCACTCACTCTCTTTCTCGCTCTCTCTCTCTCTCTCTGTCTATCTATCTATCCATCTATCTATCTGTCTGTCTAAATGTATGTTTAAAGCATTTTTGTTCAGTTTACTGGACTATATTTATGGTTAAGTTTCTCTCTTCAAGACTAGAAAAGTGAAGATCAATGGAATGAGAGAAGCTGATATATGATTCTCGATTTATAATTTTATTAATAAGAATAACTGAGGAGAGAAGGCGGATAATATGCATGAATAAAGTGAGTGACTAAGGTGCTGTGTCCGGCCGATAAAAACTCATAGAGGAGGCGAAAAGAAGTGGGACTAAAGGAAGAGGCGGAGAAAGAGATTGCGAAGAGGAATTGAGAGAAGAGAAGAGAAGGCGAAGAAAGGAGAATGTGCAGAGGTCGACGGCCACCGAACCCAAGTGCCTGGCAACGACCCCCCCCCCCCCGTGTCTCCCTTCCATTTGGACAAGGTAAGGCTTGTCTGCATTAATGATAGTTCTTAATTACCCTCCATGATTAAGATGGAAGATCTGGAGCACCCGGATGCCGATAATCCCGAGTGCTAGTTAGTCACTACTAATGACCAGTGAGTTCTTATCGGCTCGACGATCGAGTGATGCACCTGCTCTCGCCTTTTTTGCGTCACTTTCTAAACTAATTACGCTGAAAATATGACCTTCCTGACTAATCTAATGATCTAGGGTTCGTAGAAAAGCTTGGGCGCGATACGATATTTATTTTGGTGTAAATACAAAAAAGAAAGAAAGAAAGAAAAAAAAGTGTGTATTTATATATATATATATATATATATATATATATATATATATATATATATATATATATATATATATGTTGATTTTACATAAAGGGAAACGGGGAGATAATGTTACCCGTACTATTCTTATAGGGGATGATATAAGCAAGACTTTTTGACAGCCGAAAAGTACCATGGCCGAAAATAACAACACGGGAACAAAAACAGAGAGAATGCTACTCGCGAGGTTTTTGTGCCTGGTCTTCATTCTCGCTGAGTCTTTTCGCTGCAGATAAGCTTCATTACGTCTCATGCCCCGGATTCACTTCGCTGCTTGGCAGAACGCGCTTCCCGGGGAGTCAAGGCACGGGGCCGGCGTCTTCGTGGTCGCCGATGACGCCCTCTTGTCCTTGGGCGATGCCTCGAATATTTGACGACGACTCTTGCAGTCGGCTGTCACTACACCACATTTCCTCATGCGTTTGAGCCAGACGGACGCACCAGCTCCAGGCGACAGGACCGGCAGGTATCAAGTGGTAGCACTGGATCGCATCACACGATAAGTTATATAATGACAATGATTAGGATTGATCGCGGATGCTGGCCTTCTCTGGACAGCAGGAAATAAATGTTTTAGAAAAAAAAGAGTAAAAACAAGAAATGAACAGTGAAAAAATATGTAAACGCACATAATTAATAGGTTGGACCTTTGGGCCAGCGAATCCGTCACACTGATTATTTGATTAGTAACACTAGCAAGCACCAGACGCATCCACACCTCATGTTAAGAAGAATCTCTGCAGGCATCCCCTACCACGTCACAGCAGTCTAGGAGTTTAAAGGAACATATAGAAAAAGATAAATGAGAATAAATGATTTTATAAAACAAAGGTTGTAGTCATCCTTCATCAGAATCGTAACATTCTGCTGAAGACGCAATATCGAAGCGTTGATTACCTGGTCGAATCAACGGTTGTCATAATATTTATGCAGAAATTAAACCTATTACCCTCCTCGATATGTCACGACTGGCTTCTTGCTTTCTTTTCGCCCAAAACCTGCACCCCCCCTCACCACAAGCCCCTACTCTCAGCCCTTAATTCTTGCTACTCCTTCGAGACCCTTCCTGCTAGTTCCTCCATCAAAGGTCAAAGGCCGATGGACGAGGACGATGACCTCCTGATCACTCTAGGGTCATCAGCGTGTTCTCCCCTCACTTTAAACCTTTGAATCTTCGGGTATCTATCTCACCCGAGTGTCATTTCGCCCCCAACGGCTTCCACTCTAATCTGCTTTCATCTCCGCCCTCGCATTCTTCCTTACTTTTTCCTCTCCTCGTTCTTTTATCGTAAAACTTCCATTGGTTTTCGCCGGGTGTTGAAGTTCAGTGAGGGAGTTTGGTGTGTAAGCCTTAACTCGGTGTAAGCTGGGTGATTTAATAAACCTTGCTCATTCTACAAATAAGAGAAATAAATACGACACAGTGCAAGAAAAGGGCATAAAATACAAAGATCGGAGAGAAAACAAAGTCCAGAGGGAATGAAAAACGAATCGGAGTAGAAAAAAAAACAACTGGGCGGGATTTGTTGCAAAGCTGAGAGCAGTTGTGAGTCACGGCGCGGCTCTGCACAACCCCAGCGGCCCCTCTGCTCTGCTCTAGACACAACATGAGTCGACTCGGTCACTATTACAACTGAAAGCTGCAATTATTCCCATCCAAACATGTGTTCAGATGAGAACGTAAAAATTCGCCTTACAGATACATCATAAAGGAGCAGCCATAACCGGAGTCGAAAAAGAAGTAGAAGAATAAAAAAGAAAGAGGGAAAAAAAATCTGACTCCAAGGAGCGTGGGAACTCTTATATCTACATCTCTTAATTCCGTCGCGGAGTATCTAAAAAGCGCCGCGTGCAATGAGGCAGAAGAACAACAATTACAACAAGGATACAACAGCTGTCTGTCGCGGTTGCCTTTGTTTTATAATCTCTGCTGGACGTGATGTGGGAACTGATGCCGGAGTTAAGATGAAGCAGATTATATCCAGGCATCTTAAGGCTATTTTTGCAATAAGTGAAACTATAATCCGGGATGTCAGTAGTACGTGATTCTTTTAAATAAACATTTCTACGTTCTCCAGTGCAAGAATAGCAAAAACAAAAACAAATTCTTTATTGACCGAGAATCAACATAGGCATACATGTAAATTTACTTTTGCTACAATTTTTTTTTGGGGGTGGGGGGTAGGGGTCTGTGAATCTTCATTTAGTTTGATATATCCAGGATTATGATTGTGGCATTTATAAAAACAGAGATATTGTACACAATACGAAATGTAATATACAATGAAGTAATCTACACATTAGCTCGCAGGAGAAACTCCCTTTGCTCAATAAAAAATATAGTCATTTACTATTAATTTTCGGCTTGAAAACTTTTGGAAGGTGAGCTCAACATTCTGCAATTCTGCGATCATGAAACTGTATTTTAGCACGACGATTTTTTACAAGTTTAAATTAGTACTTACTCTGCCAATATCTGCCACATCAGTCACAGTTAAAATCTTACTTGTTGATATTTGGTTAAAATTAAGGTCTTAAATATGCAATTACATGTCTACGAAGGCATTCGGGAAGAAAACTCTTATCCAATGGCACGATGGCAAGAATACATACCATGCCCACTGTGATATAAATTTGTTTATAGTATTTACACATAGATGGCTCTACATGTGTTTCATGACCAAGGAGTCAGTTATTAATCCTATCTATCTCACCTGTTTATCCTTTTCCTTGACTTTTGGAAAGGGTGTTTTGTATATTTCATTGTTTTAAATGTTACCAAGAATTTAATAACAATCTAATAATCTAACTTCAATAACAATAATAACAGTATTGCTATCAATTGTATTAAAGAGAAAAACACGTTTTCCCGCTAATTCAAGGAATGGGGAAATCAGGATCGGTTACTAGGGCTTACTGATAGACTCCTTGTCGGCTGAGAAAATGTGGAGCCATTTGTATGTAACAAAAATTCACAAAAAACTGCAGGGGACAAAACGGAAATCTGTGGTGGTGGGAAGAGGGGCGCTTTAAACCCCGGGGTTTTTTATAATTTCTTAATCTATTAATTCTGTCTCTGACTGATTGTCATTAATTGTCAGCGTTATCATCATCAGTATTTATTATTTTTTTTTTTTGTTACCCATTATCCTATTATTATTATATTTTTGTATCATTATCCTATTATTTTTTGTTTTTGTTGTTTCTATTATCATATTATAATTGTTATTGTTATTGTTTTTATTATTATCATCATTATTATTATTTATTATTTATTATTATTTTTACGAAAGTTTCCTTAGATCTGCAATTAAAATCAAACACCGAGTCACCTACCAGCGACCTAAGGGTGATTGAAATTTGAGGCAATGGAACATAAACGAAAACATGCAAAATATCCCAGAACAACCACAAATCAAAACATCTAGTCAAATCAATCCACGCACACAAAAAAACACATCAGATTGATTATTACTATTATTATTATATTATTATTATTATTGTTGTTATTATTATTATGGATTATTATAATTATTATTATTTTCTTTTATTATTGCCACTATACATCATCATCATCATCATCATCAAAATTTATCCTTATCATCATTACTACTGTTATTAACATTATGAAAATAATAATGATAATAGTGATAACAGTGATAATAATAATAATAATAATAATAATAAAAATAATAATAATAACAATAATAAAAATAATAAAAAATAAATAATAATAATAATAATAATAAAAAAAATAATAATAATAAAATTAATAATAATAACAATAACAATAATGATTATTATTATTATTATTATTATTATTTTTATTATTATTATTTTTAAATTTCATCATCATACTATTATATTAATAATAAAAATGATAACTGTAATAATGATAATAATAGTAGTAGTAGTAATAATTAAATAATATCAGTAGTAGTATTAGTAGTAGTAGTAGTAATAATAATAATAATATAATAATAATAATAATAAAAATATTAATTTTAATGATGATATTACTAACATTATTATTATTATCATTATTATTTTATTATTTTTATCATTATTTCTATTAATATTTTTTCTAGTTATAATAATAGCAATAGTAGTAATAAGGAGATAATACTAATAATGATGATAATCATCCACTACTACTACTACTAATAATAATAATCATAATGATGGTGATACTGCTAATATTATCATCATTATTATTATTTTTTATTATTATTATTTTCGTTAATAATGTTTGATGATGATAATTGTAGTGTACGGCTGCGCAACTCGCCGACTCTAAGGTCGATCTCGCCTGGACTGACATCGTCCCTCGGACGCCGACGTGGTTGAGGCCGGGTCTTTACCATGCCACATGCCTGCCTTCTTACCACGGAACAAAGGACGGGGGGAACTCTGCGATGCTGCCATTGCTTGGAGGAGACATCCCAGGCTCCGCTTCCACCGAGGCGGGCAGTGTTACGAAATAATATGAACATGGTTATAAAAATAACCAAAGAACATATTTTAAACCAAGTCTCGTTACTTGGATGGTGTTGAAGTCTCCGAGAAAAATAAAAGATTTATTAATTTCCCAAGTCCCATACCGTAAATTGTACATTACCATTTTTTTCCTATATATGCTTTCCTTCCAAAGTGTCACAATAGCCCCTGAAGGGAGTAATGGTCGTTTGATAGTGTTTTTTCTCTCCCTCTCTTTTCACGGTTGTTTGGGGTCTTTGGCTTTGTTTGGACTGCCGGACTATCGCGTTGGTATCCAACCCCTATTTTGCATATTTTCTTTTTTTCGCGCCTTTGCCTGGGGCATGGCCTGAGGGTCTTTTTGGGGTATAAATACCCCTAGTTTTGTGGGGGGAGGACAGTTCGGTCCTGACTTCTGTGTGTACTGTGGTCCCGTTCTCAGTGTTTTCGTGTGCTCGCTTTGGATTTACTTCTTTGGATTTACCTCGCTCCGCGCCAGGACTTGCCGAGTTTGCCTCCGCAAAACTAAGTATTTAGTGGTTGTGTGTAGGAGACACCTGGTCTCTTTTGACTTTGGCGTGTGGCACGCTACATCATCATCTGTGGAGTGCACTCTTTCTCTGTCCCAAAGCAGCACTTTTGAACTCAAAGTGTCAAGAGTACAAAAGGACCACGTCACATAGAAGGAACCTGCTTGAGGATCCGTACCTCCAGTGTGCCATTCAGTTTTTTTGAAACTAAGTCAATTCTTAGTTTCCTTCCCTCAGCTTGAGGATCCGTACCTCCTGGGAGAAGGCTTATTTCATTAAGTCTCGCCCATAATAATTTCGGGGCCATTTTACATTTTACCTTTTTTTACTTTGTCTCGATTTTGTTGTCTTGATACCTGTCCGACCTTGTGGGTGTAAGGCAGTCCGTGATCTTGTGGTCCCCTTTGGCGTTACTTTCTTCTATTTTGGCCTTCGACTCTAAATTATGTCTCTTACATGATATTTTCTAAATATTTTTTTTATCGTTTACACAAGTTTTTTTTATGCAGAGTTTATCAGCACTAGTTTGTTTTGCTTTTTTTTTTTGTTTTTGTTTTTTTTTTCAAAGCTAATCTCCATTTTGGGTTGGAAAATAACTTGTTCATATTAGGAATTGATATGTGTTCGTGCTACACTCTGATTAAAAATACTTATGGAGTTGGGACGCCAACTTAGGAGTGAAATTACATTGGTGAGTCATTTTGAGTATATCTGGTGGGGCTTTCACGTGCATCACCCCCGCTGTGATAAATTGGTGATTACGCATCTATAAACTTTCCCATGACTAAATTTCCCTGTAGACCTCCCTAATGAGTGCGATTTGCTCAATAAATAAATATCATACTATCGTAGAGCTTTCACTCGGTCCCAGTCAAATAAACAAATGATATTTACCATCTTAAGTTCGGGTTCAGACTAAGGCTGAATGCTTGAACTTCTTGGGTTTGGGGTCTCCTTAACAGCACATTGCTGGTTACTCTATCTCGCAACCCTGAAGGTGTAAGAAGGCTAGATGAATCGGAGTATATTAAGCTGATACTCTAGAACAGACCATAACTTTGCTATCCCGGGGGTTTCCCCACTTCCAGCAGGTGGAGCTCAAACTGAAGGGAGAGGAAGAATTTTATGATCTTGCGTTTTTCTTCCAACACTCCACGCAGACGCTCAGCCTACGCTATCCCCCTTTTCACATATACACACTTTACACATCCAACTTTCAGCACATACATCCTGTACTTTCCTTCCCCCCTTTTTTCATACACATTCACACCCCCAAACACAACACACACGGTTCCCGAACCTACTAATCGGGTGGGGCAGCGTGCCGTAGGCCGGGGAATCTTACATCTGTTCACTGCAGACGAATCTTTTCCCAAATGAAATCTATATTCTCGGTTGAGCCCGAACTCAACCAGACATAGTGAATTCTACGGGGTCTACGCCCCGCTAGTAGGCAGCGGTGGGATAGAACAGTTTTCATTATAAAGTGTCTGGTTAAAGCCTTTGTGCAAGTCCATCGCAAGCCCAGAAAAAGGTTGTAGAGTAGTGCTGGTACGAGAAATCCCCTCGTACACGCAATAGCGCCTTAGGAGAACCCACTGAGTCCTGGGGTTCCTCTGCAAACAACCCTCCTCGAGGGTCCCGAATTTCCTCGAGCAGATAACGCTCAGTCATTGACTTTGGGGAAAAGGGTTTAGAGCCCCGTGACCACCTCTCCCTCCGATGTATGAAGAGCTAGCGGATAAATTCGAGCGGCTTAATTCTCGGTTCAGTGTCCTGGAAGGCAGTACGCGAATATTTTGTGATACGGACCCCGGGGCATCTGAACCTCCCTCTCACGCTCGACCATCAGCTGGGGCCCTCTGCATCGCGGGGGGAAGCGGGAGTGCATGCGGTCACGACTGACCACTCGTCTCAGCGAGCACCCGTAAACCCCACGTCCGCTGGACCAGGGTATAACCCTACGCGACCCGATCCCCTTTACCGGGCGGAGGTCCCAGCCAGCCAGCCTCTTCGGAGGAATCAGGAGTTGGAAACCTGGTTGCGACACGTTGAGCAGGCCCATCCTTACGGGACGGATGAGGCTCTGATCCGTGCCGCCCGTGCTAGCTGCAGGGGGACGGCGGACGTTGTCATTAACTCCCCAGTCTTCGACGGGATAGGGACCTGGGACGATTTTAAGGAGACCCTTCGACAACGTCTCCGGGGAAACGTGCTCGTCGATGGAGTACTTACGGCATTTGGGGTCGTACGTACTCGACGACAGTTCCCCCAGGACTTCTATCTCGCGGTCGAGACCGGGGTTTTTACCAGGGTATGCGCGATTATCCTGGTGAACTTGGGCCAGCTGAACCTCTGATGCGGAGAATTTTTCTCCAGGGACTCCCACCCTGGATGCGGGAAAACTCCTGCTGGTAGAGGATCAGCCGCTTTATCGGGTGGTCGAAGCAGCCCAAAAAGTCGGGTTTCCCATCGGCACTATGCCGGGCGGGTAGAGAAACCCTTGGTCATTTCTCGAGCGAGGCAGGGCCTAAACCTCGCCCCTCTACCCCTCGCGAGGGTCGATCTCCGTAGGTTCCCCCCGGTTGATCCCTGGTTGATTTGCCCGTACGCACTCGAGAACCCCGACGCTGGTGTCCCCACCATCAGGTGACTACGCAGACGCTTCCGAGTGTCCCTGCGGTGCGGGGGGTCATCAGTGCACCCGGTGTGGCCGCCGAGGGCATGTGGCCAGACGGTGCTTTTTTCGCGCAGGGCTGCATAGCACACCCCGACAGAACACAACCCCAACTCAAAGAACCACCGCCAGAGACGGTGATGGTGGGCCCCCCGAAGGGAGCGACAGTTCCACGAACCGGAGCTCCCGAGGCACAGATTCAGGCGGGACGGGCCGCTGTTGAAATTTTGTGGTGCTGGGACTAAAGTCCTGCTTTCATTGACTCGGAAGTGAGGCAGCGGTGGTGAAGGAGTCCTGTTTCAGGAGGATTTCCAACAAACCCCGCTCTCGCCTCAAATCGCGTGGCCTCAAGGGGGCATCTGGGGCCACGTTGGACACCAAGGGTAAGGCAACCCTTTAATTTAAATTTTCCCGAGCCTGTAAGTGCCGGCACTCAGTGGTCGTGGTCGACGACAACACCAGATTTCCAGCCCCTTAACGGGCCCGACTCCGTGTTTCCTTCTCTGGTGCTGGGGCCCTCGGTATCTTGACGTATCACGAACCAGACACCCACTGCGTTGCTGTAGTGCGGGCAACGGGGACCCAGAAGGGGCAATTGCTGTGCGCGGAAAGTCACTTGTCCTCCCCGGGCGGGGCGATTCGTGCGATGTCTTGTGAACGGCGGGGAGGCTGGATTGGCTTGTGTTGAGAGCGACACAGCCAAGATCCTGGTACCTCGTTCGTTGGTGGACCTCTCCCTACCGGAGGTTGACGTTTGGGTCGTCAACGATCAGGAGCTCCGGTTGAGATCGAGCAAGGATTCGTCTTTGGCTATGCGGCGATCGTGGAGGAGGTTTCACCGAATTGTCTTTCATACGACGCGGAATCGGTGGACCAGGATTTCCGGCGTCAACCCGAAGATGGAGGCTCATCCTTCGGGGATAGTCGGTGAGCTTTGGGAAAGGCTTTCCCCCACTCCCATTGATGATGGAGCGAAACCCGGGTATCCTGGCGGACTTTGAGGACCGGGTTTGATTTCACACACGGACTTAACGACTTTGGTTACAAAAACGGACAAAATTTGAGGTCTTCCCGGTAGTTCTTTTCGAGAAAAGAGGAACTCCCTCATCAGCAGGGGCGGCTAGTGTTCCTCGGGTGGATCTTTCTCACCTGTCATCAGTTCAACGTGAACAGCTCATCCAGGTACTTGATCGTTACCCCGGATCTGTTTTAACGAAGGGCTGCCTCCGGGTGTGGTGCCACACATGAAGCATAGAATCAAAAAACCCCGGACGACCAACCATCCGTGTGAAACAGTGGCCCTCCCGGAGAGTAGCGGCAGTACATCCGTGCGGAATGCGACAAGAAAGCTTGCAGGACGGGGTGATTGAGCTTTCTTGTTCTCCATGGCTCTCTCCCATTTTGCTTGTGAAAAAGAAGGACGGGAAAGACACGCTTCTGCGTCGACTACCGTGCTTTGAACGCGAAAACGGTTTTTAGACGCATACCCATACCCAGGATGGACGCTGCCCTTGATCAGCTGGCGGGTAAATCCTGGTTTAGCGTCCTCGACGCTAAAAGTGCATACTGGACCGTTGAGGTGGATGAGAGGGAACCGAGAAAAGACAGCTTTTTCCGACGGCTCCCGTCTCTTTCAATTTTCGCGTATGCCTTTTGGGTTGACGACGGCTCCGTCAACTTTTCAGAGGGCTATCGCTGCCGTCTCAACCCGGTGTTGGGCCACCACGCACTGGCATATCTCGACGACGTTGTGATATACAGCGCCCGGGTTTGAGCAGCAAACCTGTCCCCCCTTGATGCCTGTTGCAGTTACTCGCTGGGGCGGGGTTCAGGCTTAACCTAGCCAAGTGTCGCTTCGCAACCGACACTTTTCGTTTTCTTGGCCACCTGATTACTCCGGCCGGTTTTTTTACCTGACCCCGACAAAGTAACAGTGATACAAACCATAAAAAACACCCACACAACCAAAGGCACGTTCGCCAGTTCTTGGGGGGAAAATGGTTTTTTTCGCAGGCACGTGCCCAATTATGCAAGGTCGCATCTACTCTGACTCGACTCCTGAAAAAAGATACCAGATTTTTATTTGGGGCAAACCTCAACAGGAGGCGTTTGAACGAAATTAAGCAAGTGCTTGCCACCGCACCTTGCTTAATCCAGCCAAATTTTGAGAAACCCTTTGAGCTTCACACCGTGCCTCGGGCACGGCGATCGGTGCTTGTCTTATGCAGCTGGATAAGGATGGAGAACTCCCTCCGGTTGCATATTTTTCTCGGAAGCTAAGGGACGCCGAGACCAGGTACCCGACCATCGACCGGAAGCTCTTGCTGTGTCGAAAGCGTTAGGCATTACCATCCTTACCTGTATGGAAGACGGTTTCGTATCTTTTCAGATCACAGACCGTTGGTATCTGTCTTCCGCAGCCAAAAGCATCGGTAAGGATGACGCGATGGGCACACGAGCTGACATTCTATGACTTTGAGCTTCTATAAGCCGGGTCGAGTCCACCACGTCCCTGACTTGCTCAGTCGTCAGATCGCACCATTGCTGACCTCGATAGTCCCCTTTCTGCAGCCCGATTTGGTGGAGCGTCATCAGCGGGACGACCCCCTGTGGCAGCCCGCTCATAGTGTATCTTGAGGAGGGCCCCCCTCCGCCGAGGCGTATCCCTCTTCCACCGAATCAATTCGAAATTCAGGACCGAGTCTTATATCATGTTAAGTCCGACCATGAACGAGTCATACTTCGGCTCGTAACCCAAAGTCGCTGCGCTGCGCCGCTTTGGATGCGGTTTTATGCCGTTCCGTCCGCCGGGCATCAGGGTGTCCACAGGAAGTATCAGCGGCTACGGGATCATTTTTACTTTCCCGGGGTGTTGGCCGCATCCCGAAGGTATGTCGCGTCATGCACGGCATGCCAGCGGAGGAAGGGGGCAATCGCCCGAACGCCCCTTCAGTCCATGCCAGACGTCGTAGAGCCCTTCGAGCGGGTTTTCCGCTGATATCCTCACACTTACCCCTTCGGCGCGTGGCAACAAGTACGTCCTTGTGCTGATTGACCACCTTACCCTTTTGTTGAGTTTGTCCCATTGGCATCTAAAGGGCGCCCAAACTGTAGCAGATGTTTTCTTGCAGAATTCGTTACTCGGTACGGTCCACCCCGGACCTTGTTATTGGATAACGGCCTTTAATTCCGCAAAATGTCTTCTTTCCGACATCTGTCATCACCTTCAGGTGAAGTCGCTCTTTTACCACAGTTCTATCATCCGCAGGTCAACGGTATGGTGGAGAGGTGAACCGGGGGTCAAGGACCACCCTATGTGAGGTTTGCCATCAATTCCCCCATACACCGGAGCGTAAATGACGTCCCATTGTACCTTCTCACAGGTCGGGACAGTCATTTCCCGCTTGTGGGATCAAACCACGTGATCTACTCCGAAGGATGCTTGCCCTCACTAAGATCGAAACTCCGTGCAGCTCGGGTGGTCGCTAGTGAGGCCGCCCGAAAGGCTCGTGAGCGTTGGACCGCCGATCACGATCGAAGGCGGCGGGGTCGACCGCGGGAGTATAACGAGGGGGATCTGGTCTTCGTGCATCGTAGCGTTATCCCGCACCCCAGTCATGGAACCAGACCCCCGGGTCCCCGATGGTTTTGGGCCCGTCCGGGTTTTGAAAAAGCTCGGGCCCGTGGCTTATGTGGTGAGGAACCGCATTCCAAATGGGCAGGAAGTCACTCTGCACCCCAAAAAATTAAGGCGTTTCGGGTAAGTGCGGAATTCGTCCCCCCGGACGACTTTCCCCGTTTGGACGGCACTTTTCCTCCTGACCTGGAGCCTGACATGGGACCTTTACAAGATCCCGGTGCAGATGACCTGTTGGGATTCGGAATCTTCGGCCCGTCATCGGTGGGGGGAGACGATGAGCCATGGGAACCCCCGGGGCTGACTGGGACGAGTAATGGGCAAGCCACTCTTCCTTATCTTCCGCTCGCCATTATCTTTCTTTTTTTCAGAGCCCCAGCGGATTGCATGCTGTCCCCTTTTCAATTACCAGTCTTTCCCGTAACATAACCCTGTATGGCTTGGATCCTAACACGCTTGCAGCCTGTTTTCTTTTAGAGCCTTGCCTTTATCCTGGCCGTGGAACGGGATTAGTTCCTTTACCGTAAACGTTAATAATCCGTCTTTTCCCTGCTAATCTAGCCATATTCAGTCGTCCTGTTTTTCCTACTTCTTTCTAATATATTTCTACTTTTCAAAATCATCTTCAGATGGACGGCAGCCGGGCCCAGCAGCCAGCTTCTGTCTGTGGAGTGATCCTATGTCTGATAGTTCACACCCACCCCGAAGTATTCCTAGCTATGATTTCCGATAACGCTCCACATCCCTTTTCCCAGAAGGAGCTAAATGATCTTGTCCGTGACCCCAACTTGCCCAAAATCATCCGCAAATTGTTGACATCAAGACTGAAAGAAAAAACCCTTCTTTCTGACAGTACTCGCATCACTTTCTACCCCAACAGACATCAAAAATACCTTCGTTTTTTCATTGAAGAGAAAAAAATTGGGTGTACTGTACAGATGTGTCACAGCTTCGGCACAATCTTGGATTGCCACAAATACCAACTTGTAGAATGGAGACTGTTTATTGACAGCAGCAAGATATCGCTGAAAGCCGTTTTGGTGCACAACGGCAACCAGTTTGCCTCTATACCGTGGCTCCCCTCGACTACACTGATGGAGAAGTATGAAGCGGTGAAGTATCTGCTGGAGAAAATTAGTTATTGTCAGCATGAGTGATGATCGTGTTGACTTGAAGATGGTGAACTTTTGTTGGGACAGCAGTCCGGTTTCACCAAGTACCCGTGCTTTCTGTGCATGTGGGATAGTAGGGACCGAGCTCAGCATTACATGAAAAAGGAGTGGTCTCTGCGGGGGGAATTGGAGCCTAGCAGATCAAAGAACGTCATCAACGCCCCTCTGGTGGACAGAGACAGGATCCCTCTTCTCACCCCTGCACATTAAGCTTGGCTTGATGAAGCAGTTTCACCAAAGCTCTGGACAAAGGGTGGTGGCTGCTTCACTCACCCGTGCCATGCTTTTCCAGGATTGACCATGGAGAAAATTTAAAGCTGGGATCTTTGACGGACCTCAAATACTTCAGCTCATCAGAGATCCAGAGTTTGAAAACTCAATGAATAAAGTCGAAAATGGAAGCGTGGAAGCATTTGTTCTGGTCGTAAAGAACTTCCTTGGAAACAACAAGGCCAGCAACAACGCAGAACTCGAAACCAAAATGCTGACTGCCATCAAAAACCTGGGATGCAACATCAGCCAACAAAATGCACTACCTAATCTCACAAAAGGATCGGTTTCCTGAGAATCACGGATCAATGAGCGACGAGCAGGGGAGAGATTTATCAAGACATAAAGGAGATGGAACCAGGTATCAGGGACGGTGGGATGCAGTCATGATGGCCCATTACTGTTGGACTTCGAAGAGAGACATCCCTGCCGCTGCACATTCGAGGAGCTCAAAGAAACGGAAGTTCAGCACTGAATGATCAATGGGACCAAACATCTATTTTCCATGCTCTGCTTTATTAGTGTCCTCATCAACTGATAATTCTGATGATGTTCGCTTTGATAGTAGATATTGTTAGTTACCAAATGTAATGCAATTTTTGATGTAAATACAATACCGATCAAGTTTGCAAAGTCGATAATTATAAATTGGGTGAGAAAAAAAAAAATATATAATCGAATGTAAAGAAACACAAAAAAAACAAAAATGCCGCTTAATTATTCCACTTCGAAACAAAAAAAAGGGTTTTTTTCCTATAACATTATTTTAAAAAACTGCCCTGATGGGGGAAAGGATGGCTTTTTTTGGTTTCAGCGGATCAGATTTTCTCTAAATCGTTGAAAAAACAAGACAACTTACAAAAAAAAAATTTTTTAATCCCCCGTGTTTTTTTTGTATTATTTTTTGTTATTTTTATTTTTATCATGTTTTTTTTGTCTCATTAATTATTATTTTATTGTTTTTATTTATTATTATTATTTTATTATTTCATTATTATTTTCATTATTATTTTTATTTTTTTTATTTTTTTATTATTGTTTTATTATCATTATTATTGTTATTATTATATCATGATTCATTTTTTATTATCATTATAACCTTATTTTCATTTCTTTCATTTCTTTCTTTTATTATTATTTTTTATTTATTATTTTTATTATTATAGTAGTATTACCATTACCATTTCCTTTTTTAGTATCATTTCATTGTTGTTTTTTTTGTCATTTTCGATAAACGTTATTATCCTCATTATTATTATTATTTTTATAGCAATATTATTGATTTAAAATTATTACATCATTATTGCTATTAATACTATTACTTCATCATTTTTATTATTATCATCATATCACATCCTCCCATGAGATGATGATGATGATGATGATGTGATGATGAGGATGATGAGGTGATGATGATGATGATGATGATGATGATGATGATGATGTGATGTGACATCATCATCACTTATTATATTAATTTATTATTATTATTATTATTATTATTGTTGTTGTTTTTGTTTTTGTTGTTTTTTTTATTTTTATTTTTATTGTATTATTATTATTGTTATTATTATTATCATTCTCATTTTGTTATCTATATTATTATTATCATTATTACTATTATTATTATTATTATTATATTGATAATAGTAATAATATAATGATAATAATATAATAATAATAGTGATAATAATAATAATAAACTATCATTATCTTCAACATTATTATGGCGATTATCATTATTTATATTTTTTATTATTACCTTTATTATTGTTATTACTTTTATTATTATTGTTATTATTATTATTTTCATTATGATTTACTATTATTATTATCATTATTATCGTCATCATCATTATTATAGCTATGATCAGGATGATAATTATCACTATCATCATCAGCAGCAGCATTATTGTTAATTGTCATTGTTGTATCATTATAATTTTTATTATTGTTACGAAGCTTGATGTAATATAATTTTGCGTTTTGCGGTCTCCAAACTGAGCTATCCTCGTCATGTTTCTCGACGTCGCGTTATCCTGGTTGCGACGTACCTTCTACCACGACTTCTCTCCTAGGCTCCTCACCTGCCCGTTGTCAGCCTGCCCTACATTTTCTCCGTCACCCCTCTCACCCTCTCAACTGCAGGCTTATCTTTAGCCAGGTTAACACTTCATCGTTACCTGTGCCATGCCAGTCCTCCCTCTACCTCGAAGGCGGGTACCTATGCTGTTCCTTGTGCCTCCTGCGATAAGCAGTATTTTGGAGAGACAAGGTGGCAGTCTCACTAAGTATCTGTCTCTACATAAATATGCTGTATCCAGGGGACACAACAACGCCCTCTTCGGCCAACAGCAGGACACAGGCCATCAGATGGATTGGTCAGCGGCGCGAATACACGCCCGCAGACCGGTGGAATTATCCTTAATTAAGCTGATCCTAATTTCAAATTGAACAACAGTTTTTTCTACTACTGACAGACTCCTCGCTTTCTCCGTTATGCCGGCCACCCTTCGCATAGTCCGCCTGATACTTCAATCCTGACCCGACCTCCCTTCGCTTCCTTTCATCACCTTTCCTCACTTGTTTCGTGTTCACCGCGTTGCCTCTCCTCCTCTCTTACACACACACACACACACACACACATACACACACACACACACACACACACACACACACACACACACACACATATATATATGTGTGTGTGTGTGTGTGTGTGTGTGTGTGTGTGTGTGTGTGTATATATATATATATATATATATATATATAATATATATATATATATATATATATATATATACATATATACATATACATGCATATGTATATATATACGCATACATATAAAACACACACACACACACACACACACACACACACACACACACACACACACATATATATATGTTGTGTGTGTGTGTGTGTGTGTGTGTGTGTGTATATATATATATATATATATATATAATATATACATATATATATATATATATATATATATATATATATAATATATACATATATACATATACATGCATATGTATATATATACACATACATATAAACACAAACACACACACACACACACACACACACACACACACACACACACACACACACACACACACACACACACACATATATATATATAGTTGAAGTAAACAATATCCACAGCAAGAAGATCCTAAAATTAGGCATTGACATTAAGAAAAACGTGGATAAAACGAAAGTAATTTTCATTTTCTCTGACAAAATTCTCTCTGAAGAACAAAAAGATATATTGTCTCATAGACTGCATTTCTGTATGCCTGCATCTAAGGGTACTTTTCACAAGTTTTACCTGAATTTTGAAAAAGCTATGAGGAAACAAACAAACAAACAGCAAACAAAAACTGTAATATCTACAAAAACAACTTCAACAAAGTTACCATCAATATAACAACCACAGACAACATCACCTTTAAGAAATGCTCACGTCAAGTGAAACAAAACAGTGATTCTGATGTCCTCATGTCACTTCTACAGTCTTTTAAAAATGACAGCAGTACTATTATCACCAAACCCGGCAAAGGTCGTAATTTTAAACAAATGCAACTATCAACACAAATTACTCAATATTCTCAGTGACCGCACAAAATTTTAAAGAATCATTGCTGAAATTTCCACCCACTTGTTGTACTTAAAAGACTACATCGTACCACCAAAAAAAAAAAAAAAAAAAAAAACAAACATCTACAACTTCCTGTCAACTAAGACCCATTATCTCTTCTATTTGCACCTTCAACTTCAATGTCTTGTCCCCATCATCTTTCCTTTAACTACCAATCAGTATACTATAAAAAATTCCTCACCTTTTGATAATGAAATTACATTCCTTAACTTTAAACAACCAGTCACTGTGGAAAATTTCGATGTAGAGTCACTCTTTAGTAATGTCCCCTTTCATGAAACCACAGAAACTATAGTAACAATTTACCCACCTCCCAGCTTACCAAAATTGGTTTAACAAAAGACAACTTAAAAAAATCGATGGATCTTGCCACCCATCATTCAGTGTTCAGTTCTGAGATTGTCTTTATACCCCAAAAAGACGGGGTAGCTATGGGCTCCCCCACTGGACACTTCCTACGCCAATGTATTTCTGTGCCACCATGGAAATAAATGGCTTGAACAGTATCCGCCGGAATTCAAGCCTATACTCTACCGAGATACATTGATGATACTCTCGTTATTTTCGTACATACATCACACGTAAATCATTTCTGAATTATCTGAACTCCAGACATCCAAGTATCAAATTCTCCCACGAAACACAACACAACAACCAACCACCTTCTTTGGATAACGGCCTCTTTCATACTAGCATTTACCGTAAACCGACCTTCACTACTAACCTCGGTCCCCATTTGCATAGCTATGACTCATACATAAACAAAATAAATTGCATAAAAAGACATAACCAGAGCCTATAATCGGTGTAGCAGTTGGTCTTCTTTTCATGAAATGATTTTTCTCAAAACATTCTTTGCAACAAATTAATACCCTTTACATATTTTTGATAAAAAAATCCTGTCTAATATATTTTCACATAAACTTACTGTACTAACTGTTAAGAGGGATCACAGATATGTAAAACTACAATACATAGGTAAATTGAGTTATGAAATTAAATTATTAAAATCTCTCCTCCATGATAATTATCCCCAAATTAAGTTCACCTTTGTCTTTAGCAATAGTAACACTATTAATAACTTAAAACAATGTAGGAATTGCCACTCTGATCTATGTTTTCCTGTAATATATTATTTACCTGTCCTAGCTGCCAAGCATGGTGCGTGGGGTCAACATTACGATGGTTACAGCAGCGCATATCAGAACATAAGGCATGTTATTTCGAACTGGACTCTCGCAGAGGAGACCATCTTTCTCGGCCATAAAAGAGCCCTCCCTACACCACACATCCTTTTTCCAGCACATACTGTCGTCTCATTCCTCCCACCAGAATTCCTGTTTATACAATAAATGTGTACTGAGCTGAATAACACCTCCGCAGGAACCACATTGTTCACGCCTACACACCCTTCCTTATTGGTCAGTTTATGCAAACCTCGGCTCTTATTGTATTACCTTTTTTGTCTCGTTTTTTGTTCATTTTTATACATCTGTATTATATTCTTGTTTGTTGTATTGTGTTTTTTACGTACATAATTTGACTTTTATACTATAGTAACTAAATATAAACCAATCAGAACAATGTTTTTTTAATGTTTAACTGCGTTTTTGTCTCTTTGGTTAATTAATTATTTGCATGATGATGGAAATCTTGTTTCCCTTTGAAAAGTTTTTTAATAATTTTTTGGGAATTCTTTACGGGCCGTCCCTTTGCCCCCTCTTCGTTCTTAAAGCCTGAGCGTCAAGCCTTAGTTAGATATATATATATATATATTTTTTATATATATATTTTATTAAAATATATATAATTAGCCACACACAAACCACACACACACACACACACCACACCAAAACAAAACACACACACACACACACCCCCCAAAAACCCCACACACACCCCACACCGTATTAATAATACATCCTCCCTAAAATATAGACATTTAAAAACAATACAAAAATTTTTTTCCACTTTTTTAAAAAATGTCTTTAATGAAATTTTTCAGGGCCGGGCACCCGGGTGTGAATTTTCTAACTCTTCAAACAAAAAATTTTTCTTACAAAGAAATCCACGAAGGGGACAAACTCTCTCCTACAGAAATTTTGGAAAAGGGCAACTGAATTTTAACGGGGATAGAGAGAGTTTGGGAAAAATGCCCACGGGAATGATTTTGATCGTTGCAGAAACGCGAAACACTTTTCCCCTACCAAACCCGACAATTGGATCTCGAAGGAATGGGGTTTTGGGGGGAAATTTTAAATGGCCACCCCCCAAAACAAAGGTTTTTTGCTATATGGATCCCTAAGCTTCTTCACCCTGAAAACACGTTCAGGGTAATCTTCGGGCTTTTTTATATGATCGAGAAAAATTTTTTGCAGATTTGTAACCATTTGGGCGAAACTTGGGTCCAAACCCCTTTCAACCCGAAAACCAAAAAGGGTTTTTCCCGGAGATCATTAGGGTAGTTTTTTTAAATTACAGTTTAAAATCGGGTTTGCAAATCCGGAAAAAAGGGTAAAATGACATAAACGAACAGGGAAAACAGCCCCAAAAAAAAACCCCAACAGTGTGTAATGACCCCACCCCTTCAACAGATGCGATGCACATCTTTGGTGAAAAGAGCTGCGGCTCAAACACCAGGATCCGAACACGTGTTGGAAGTCCGTCCCCCATATGAAGCTGGCCCTTTAACCGAACTGGAAAACAGAGGAAAAAAAGGGTTTTTTTTTCCAAGGGGGGACTGAAAAAAACAGAAAAGAAAAAAAGTTTTTTGGAAGCTTCATACATAACAACGGGGGAAAATGTCCCCCAGCATTTTGGAAAATTTCCCAAAATTAATCCCCCAAAGGGGCGCGGCAGCAATTAACCCGGGTAACGAGGGGGAAGTGTAAAGTGTTTTGTCATCCCATGTTTTTGTATTTTATACTCTGTAGTTTCTCCCCGAGTATGTAATTTTTTGACGGAGATTAAAAACCGAAACCGGTAAAAAAAAAATCTCTTTATTGTGGGAAAATCTTTTGGGTCGGACAGGCGATCAAAAAAAAAAGGGGTGCTGGTTCCCCCGGTCCGAAACGGGATGTCATGAGAAGTGTCAAAAGAGAACCCCAAGGAGGCTGGTGGGGATCACCTATTAAAAAGGGGCCCCCCCTTTTTTCTGGAAAATCTAGTCTAATCTATCAACGTGGGCTAAAGGAAGGAAACGCCGGGAACTTAGGAATGGTGCCCTTCCACCAAGACAATGTTCAGACCAAGGGTTTTGCTGTCGCTCTTTCTGCCCCTTTATGACTAAGGCTTGAATTAGTTGCCCCCCCCCATTTTTCCCTCTAAATTTGGCGCCCTCGGACCTGTTCCCCAGACGAAAGGTGAGGGTTTAATTTGGGCCGCCATTTTAAAAACTGAAATTGAAATTTTGAAAACGGGACTATTTTCAGGGCCCGGAAATTTTAACTCTACAAAAGAGTTTTTTTTATACATCCAAAGGCCCTTAACTTTTTAGCCGGGCCCCCCATCTCTCTCTTCTCTTTTTCTGTGTGTGTGTGTTGGGGCTGTGTGTGTGTAGTGTGGGGGTGTGTGGTGTGGGGTGGGGTTTTATTGTTTTTGATATTTTTTTTTTGTTGTTGTTGTTGTTTTTGGGGTTGTTGTTGTTGTTTTTTTTTGTTGTTTTTGTTTTTGTTTTTTGTGGTTGTTTTTTGTTTTAAAATTTTTATTATTAATGGTTTTTTGTCATTAAATATTTTTCCAAAATTTTTATTTTTTTTTTTATGTTATTTTATTCATTATCCTTTTCCATTATTTTTATTTTTTATTATTTTTGTTTTTACATTTTTCATTTCATTTTTATTTTTATTCTTTTTACTGCCCCTTCTTATCATTATTATTTTTTTTACTATTATCATTATTGTTGTTTTTGTTATCATTATCATTATTATTTTATTCCCATTTTTCATTATTTTTGTTGTTGTTTTCCTTATCATTTTTATTACTGTTTTTTAAATTTTTATTATTTTCATCATCATCCTTTAAACATTATCATCATCATTATTATTACTATATATTTTCCCAAAAAGAGGGCCAAATCTTGGGGAAAAAGCCCTCAGCCTTTAAACAAATATTTTTTAAAAAAAACTATAAAAAAGCTGAATCAAAAGTAATTTGTAATCGGAAAAAAAGGAAAAAGGGAAAAAAAAACAAAACGGAAAAAAACCTCCACCCCTGTGTACAGCACGGGCCCCCCCAAACCCGGAAATTCGGAGTTTTTTCCCCGATTGGGTCACATCAGGTCACGAAATGTCCGCCTCATTGGCCCTTTGGGCTCCCCTCGTTCCCTGTGGCGCTTACACAGCGCCTGTGTACATAATCGCAGAATCCAACCGAAATCGGAGGGCTTTCAGGAACCCCTAGGTCCCCAAATTTTTTTTGTGGTGGATTAAAGAGGGGCGTTTTTTTAACCTTTTTACACAACAGGCACGACCCTTGGGTTTTTTCGTGGTATTCAAGCTGTTTTTCGCACACCTTTCGGGGCCTGCCTTAAGGTGCGTTGCGAGTTGCCATCCTTTGTTAGGGACTGGTCTGGCATGACCTTCTCATGACTGCCACTTAGAAAATTCGTTTAGGAAACTAATAGGCAGGTAGGAGCCCCTCCTTCAGGCATATTACCTCGTTCTGTCAGTATTAGCACCTGCTAGACTGAACCTCGACCCTCATTTCACTCACGCTTTGGCATGACCATGTCATTAAACTAGCATATACTGGAGAGCCCATCTCTTGTGAGGTGGCTCTCCAGAAGATCTTCACCATCACTGAGGTGGCAGTCACCCACCTCTTTAAGACCCACAATGGCTTTCAAGGTGACAGTAGCCAAAAGCGCTGACCCCATTCCTTTCGACCGAAGGCCAAAGGAAATTAAAAGATCAAGGCTTTACTCCCGTCTCCTCTCCTCTCCCGAAACGAAGGCTAAATGCACGGTCGTGGCTAAAAAGATTGACAGGACAATCCTCCCACGATCGTGAGTCCATCAGCCATGAAGTATCCGCCAAGAACGGTGTCACTGTCCTTGACGTTTACAAGCCTCCTGAGTCACGAATCGTTAAGATTCGTGTCTCTGCCCCAGAGGAAACCAGAAACTTCTCTCACGTGGGATCATGACGTTTAATACACCGGTCCCAACCTACAGTATGAACCAGAGTGCTTTATTCACATTGAACAATGCTCAAACTGCTACCGTTACGAACACAATAAACACACACACACACACACACACACACACACACACACACACACACACCACACACACACACCACACACACACACACACACACACACACACACACAATATGCTTCATTGCGGTGGCGAAGGTCACTTCTTCGCCAAATGCAAAGAGACCATCAAATGCCCATACGCAAAGAAATACTCAAAGTAAAACGAAATCAGATAAGGGAAAACAAAAAACACTGCTCCCTCATACGCCACAACAGCCGCCACACTACCTGCCCAGACTAGCACACCCAGACGACCTGCATCTACCTCCAGGACAACTATACCTCCACCTCCTCAATTCAACAACACTTAACACAAACCTGAAAATACAAGCCATCTTACACGTAGCTCTCATTGCTGCTAAATACAACGCCAAAAAAATCGCAAAAATTTTCCCTATCATGCTACAGAAAAACGGTTTCCCCAGCATTGTTGTTCAAGGCATCTTCGAAGATGACAATTTATATATCCCTGAATACGCCACAACACCACAAACCACAGCAACTGAGGTGACAAAGACTGACCCAGAGCTTCATTGCTCCACACAAAGACAACTCGTTTTGCAACCAGCACCACAACGAAATCTAAAAGAAATTGCACAAGCACTTAACGCAACAAAAAACACTGAACAAACGCAAACAGATCTCACCATCAAACAGCACGCCAAAAAGACAAAAAGGATCCCCAGTCCCGCAACCTCGTCGTCATCGTATGGATGACACCATCCTTGACGACGAGAGTAGCGGCTCCGAGATCGACGTCGAAGTCGTTCTCGAATTCGAGGAAGAGCTCCCTCTCCCCTTGGAGGGAGCCGTTGCCGTGCTCCTTTCTAGGGGGCGCTTGGGACAGCGCGGAAGTATTGAGAATTGGTCCGCCGATTCCCAGGACTGCTCACAGGACTCTCTCCCTGACCTCGAGGAACCGTTGATCGAGGCTCGATCACGGAACCGCTACCGAGATCAGGTGACGCCACGCAAGGTAAACCCAGGTAAAATGGGTCTACCCTGAGTGGCATGCTAACGGTCGTTCAAGCAAATGTAAGGTCATTTTTTTCGATCCGTAACATTTTTTACTTTCTAGAACAAGAACGTCCGGATGTGGTCCTACTGAATTCTATATCCATCACCAATGGCTATAGAATTCGGCACTATGGTTACACATGCAGGCAATCAGGGGACGGATTGCAAATGGGGTCCTGTATCCTCATAAAATCCACGATCACTCCTGAGTTTCTCACCCTCTCATTCAGCCCCCTGACTTCAGGTTATTCACCCCACAGGGCCCCATTATCCTTTCCACTGCCTATATAAAACCAAGGACTAATTTACCTCTTGCAGACTTCAACAAAATTATTAATATACAAATCTCCAGTCTTCATTGCCGGAGGACATCAACACTGCCCACACGACACTACACCACAGCACTACCAATGTCATGTAGGCAACTATTTTATCTTGACGCAAAAAGACTCCCACAAATAGGAGCCGACTTCGTCTCCTCATAAACAAATAGAGGAAAGGGCGCCCTGATCTCGCTCGGGAAACAGGGCGCACTTGCCTATCACACACACTTACAACCCAGTCGAATGTTGGTCAGGACCACAACCCATCATAAACAAAAATTTCCAAACACCAATACAAACAAAGAAAGACGATCTCCCCACCTCCTTCCCTTCCGGTATAAAAAGCAGACTGGGAGTCGTTTAAATCTAAATTAAATGATCCATAACTTGAATTTAATCTTGAAGGGCTTCTTCCAAAACAATAGCATGGCATGGAAATTACATCTTCGCCTGCATAGCCGCAACTATGCTAAGCACATCCCCCGGTCTCAGCTATAAAACAATCATATCATTTCAGCCATTGAAAGGAAAAACGTCTCTGGCCTGTTTTTGAGGTCGTTTTTACTCAAATTTAAACAGATTAACCATGGTCGATGGGACTTCTCTATCTACAAGAACGTCATTCGATAGTCTTGTAACGACCGACAAAAATATTAGACAATTTAGTTTAAAAAGTAGGAATGCAACTAGAGTTCGCAATCCACGGGAATTTGGCAAAAAATTAAACTTCTCCCACCTCAATCACCAATAACGTAAAAGTCTCAGATCCTGTGGATGTTATTAAATTTTTTGAAGAACATGGCGGGGTGCCCGGGGTCCCAGTTTTACCCTCACCCTCCTCACCCGTTCACTCATAGAATTCAATAAATTGATACCTGCGAGTCAAGAGAAAACAGGGTAAAACTAACCCAGAGCCAATTATTGGATGGGGATAAGCTGGGACGACAACGCTGCGAACTCACGCCCCCATCTCGTGTGAGGAAGTAAAAGAAAAAAATAAGAGGTCTCTCGTAGGCTCCAGGCTCCTCACAGACTTGCTTTAGGGGCCCTTATTCCTAAGCAACAAAAAGACCCGACTGACCCCAAGAGTTACCGCCCCTATTAGTCCTACTTGTGGACATTAGGAAAAATTTTTTTTGTTTTCGGAAAAAAAAACAAAATCATAAAACACTCGATTAAAGTTCACCTTCGCTCACACAACAAATTCGGTTTCGCTCGGCATCGCTCGACCGTAGGACGCACTCAAAATCCTCACAAACTACATAAAACAACAAACAAAGACCGACGACTAAAGCTCTTTTGTCACCAAAGATGTATGAGAGAGCACTACCCGGACATGGTCTGGCATGTGCCTGAAGGTACAAGCTGTGCCACTAAATTTAATTTTCCACCCTTTGATCAAAAAGTTACTCTGCAGTTTTCTGATGACCCACAGATTAAAATTAAAATTTTTAACAAAATTTCAGACCATTTCAATGCACGCGGAGTACCTCCAACACTCTACCACACTATACAAAAACGACCTTCCAGACCCCCACACACAAGACTCACTCACTATCCTCTATGCTGACGACTGGACTGTACGCACTTAGCTCGACACAATGCGCCTCCAGTTGTTCAGCGCATTAATGACGAACTCGACCACCGTTTCGAGATGGGAGCAGAGATGGCGTATCAAGACTAATGCGACAAAACAAAGTTCTCTTTGTAAGACCACAAAAATCCTCCTTACGACAATATTTACCTCAACACCTAGGACACGACTAAAAGACCTTCCAAGTCAGATTCTCTTGATTACCATCCTTGATTTAACCGTTGACACCTCTTTCAATTTCATTTTCATATTAATCAAATGCGCCTGCAAGAGGAAACCTTACATTGCTTATCAATCTAAAGTGCGGCCCATGCAGAAGCTACATCTATACAAAACACTAATCAAACCTTCCTCAACATACAACCACTTGCCCTTCACAACAAACAGCATACACTAACAAGCCGCAAACCCAGATTGTTCCACGAGGAAGCCTCTCTGTCCTCCTGAAAACATCGAGTGGGTGGTTGGTCTGTAAACAGACGGACACACTCGTGCTTGGCTAACCGACTGCTGGATAGACTCGACACCATCTTTCGTTCCGCCGGAGAAACGGATCTTCTTTCTTTGGCATGGGGCGAAGAAGTGATGCAATGTTTTAGGACTGTCAGAGCAATCCTTTGAAGCAACCTCCTTACTCCTTGCATTTCAGCTTGTTTGTTCCAGTTTGTTTTATTGTGTCTCAGTCTGTTCTCTTTTTTAACATATTTTTTCTTTTGGTTTTGTTGTGTTTTTAAAACATCCCTTGCACAGCCTGACAACCCCGTTTTAAATAAACCTGACGCTTCGTGACTGCCATAACCTCACCCTCACTTCCTCAGTATCCTTCGCCATAGCGTGAACCCAAACAACCTTTATCCTCCCAACCCCCCCACCCCCCCCCCCCCCCCCACCAACCCCCCCCCCCCCCCCTCCCCCCTACCATCCCCACTGGCTTTCAGTGTCGGACACTGACACTGCTGCAGTGGTGCTAATCAATCGTGACATGGCCGCCAGGGGCCAGCCTCTACGTAAGCTCCATAACTTTGTGACACAGGCAGGAATGGCAGCCACTGATTAGTGAACCTCCGAGTCAACCTGCATTCAACAGCATAGGTTACCGAGGGTTATCTCTGGAGCACGGTCAAGGAGGCAGTGCCCGGAGCACACTGAAGATGGCGCCTAAACTGCCAAATTTATCCCGACCTCCGCGTTAGCGAGAATCCAGTGCTGTCGCTATAGCGGGGTCCGGACGCGCGCCCTACCACTTCCAAGAGAACGCCGCGGAGTGCGCGACCTCAGTGCGGGCAACGCACTGCGAGGTCAAGGGTACTCGGCCTACGCACGGGGTGGGGGGAGTGGCCGCCCTCCCTGCAGCAGCTTACATATGGCGGAGGGTAGAATCACCAGCCCAAGACCACCCACATCAGACACAAAGGATCAAGATGGCACTAGGCCACCCTCGCACCCTTGCCCTCCTTTAAAAGAGCCCACTACAAACTATTACTCATGCGTGTGGGTTAAGTCCGACTCCATTTTTTCTTCTACTAAATCATTTTCCTCACCCCCTATCTTCTCCTATTCCCCATTCCCATTACTGTCTTTTTGTTCATAAAGTGCTTAAAGACCTCTCGGTCCCCTCGTGTGCCTGCCACTGGAAGTTCCCTCTCTGAGGTGATACAGCCTTGGGGTGGCTGTTTTCGCATTAGAGGGAGGAAAAAAGGGTTCCAAACAATGTTGCCGATTCTTGTAGGTGGAAGGGCATTCCCCTCTGGTCTCTCCCAGGGGTTCACATCTACCTACGTGTTTATTGCCATGCGTGGCAGCCGCTGTGCGCTGTGGAGACAGGAGTCCTGGAGGTTTGAAGTGATGATATGCATGAGTACACCCTCGCAGCTAGCAACACGTCTTTTTGGTTCTTTATTCTACAAGACGGATGGTCTGCATCTCGGCCCGGTCATATTAATTAAGTGGTCTCCTTGGGAAGGCTAGGGTCAAGCAGTCAGTGTGCTGTTTCACCACATGGTCCCGTGAGTGGGTTACAATGCTGCGTAATATCCAGTGTCTCACCACCCTGTGGCGCTAGACATTAGCTCTAAACATACAGCTTCCCCTTATTGGACTCGGTGGTGGGTGGGGGCATAGAGGATGACAATAACGTTTATTTTATGGCAAATAGTTCAACCCCACCCCCTCCACAACAAGAGATATAAATGTTGGAAACCCGTGCAGGGCCCAGGACTACGTCAGTCACTCTAAAGCCACGTGTGGTTTTTTTAGTGGACAAGCCTGCCTGTAAGTAACCTCTGAGGTAAACCCTCAGACGTCCTCCCTGACCGAGGTGGGAGCACCAGCCGAAAACAGCTTTGCTCCCACGACTACGCCGCTCACAAATTAAGCGAAAGGGCACCCCGAAACGGACGCTAGCCGAATGTCAAAAGGGAAGAAGCCAACCAGGCAAGCCCTGGGACCTTAAAAGGAAGCCCCAATCCCATAACCTTGAACTGGGTAACGGGGCTCCTACAGTATAAGTACATATGTCCAGAGCCACTTCAATGCTACAAAGTGCAAAAGATATAGGTCACCACCAGGCTAGCTGCATCGACAAAGCCTAATGTGGTGTCTGTAGCAAGGACGCAACACCCTTGTGGCCTTGAGGTACACCTTGAAGCAAAAGGGGACACCAAAAGCAAATTTCCCAATGTGCCCAAGGGGCATCATGCCTGGCGCCTGCTTGCTCGTCAGGAAGAGGCCAGCCCTCGGGCGACACGAGGTTGTAGAAAGCTTTTGTTCATGCTCCCCCAAGCACCCCGTGTCTGGGGACAGAAAACAGAGAAAAGACTTCCAACCTACTGAAACGACGAAGGAAGCCTCTCTCACCACAGCCGATCACCAGATATCTCCACATAAGAAGGCAGTTTCACTCTAAACAAAAAAGTCCAGGAAAAAGAACCAAAGGAATGAAGGTTCAAAAGAACCATGCAAAAGCTTCCCTAGACGGACTATAATTTTCATTGAATTGATGGAGAAGGATATGACTATGCTGTTGGACTGCTTGCTGTACGTAGCACAGCTTTGGGAAGGCGAATTGACACGATGCCACCGAGAAGGCCATGACACGCAATGACTAAAGACTGTATCGCAGTCCTGAAGGGAAGGAAGCTGGAGAGTAGCCAAACCAGCTCCCATTCCTCACCCATCACCCCAGGATTGAGGACTCCCCGTCCCCACCCCAACCCTGGCACACACCCTAACAGGCTGAGCCAAAATACAGGTGGCAATCTGTGCAACCCAGTAGGCCAGAGCAGATGACACTGCAATCAGGTACCAACGTCACAGCAAAGAGAAAAGATTCAAAGATATAACAGCCTGAAGTCCAGAAAAGCCAAACTCACGAAGTCAGAGCTACCAAGGCTCTCCCAACCTCCCAGTGGACCACACGGTACAGATGACAACACGATGAAGCATCCCCTCCAACACACAGTGAGACTTTCATTATGGAGTGTCACGGACTCCGACTCTGAAGACGAATCTAAAGAGTCTCCGATGTGTAGTGAATACATAACCCTCAGACGAAACCATAGAATAGAAGAGTTACCCTCCGTTGCAAACTATGTGCGCCGTTCAATGACTAGGTATCAGGGTCCAGGAATGATGGGGGCGAGAGATGTTTTTATATGACCGGCTTTGCTATTTTTTTATGTTATTTCTTGTTTTGGATTAGTTGATTAAATTTTTATCCACATTTTCTTTTTTTATCCATCTGCTTGCGGAGAGCACATTATGATGTCATGGGGATATATAGTATGGGTTTTTTTTTTAATTCATGTCATTATTAGCTACACACACTACTTTTTTACTCGGCGGTTTTACAACTTGGCTTTTTAAAGAAGTAAAAAATCTCTGTAAGTTCGGAAAGGGGGAACGACACCGCCCTATCTGATGAGGAATGCCAAATCACCCCTGCGGTTGACGAGATTCCCACACTCTTAATCATTTACTTGTGGGAGGATGTGTGTATTATATATAGGCCAGCGCAGCGGGTCAAGGAGGAGACGCATTGTTGGTCATTGAGCTAGACACGTCGTGATGGGTTCTGGTCGTAAGAGTACCGGCTATAGGCGGTAAGGTGGCATTTTTAAACCTGTTTTCTCTGCCTCTTGATAAGGCGTGATGCGCTCTCTTTTTATGATTTTTTTTCTTTACTCTCGAGTTTTGTTTTAATCAGTGATTTATTATGATGTATTGTCTTGATTCTTTTTCGGCTTAGTGTTTAAATGATTTTACCTGTTTTTATTTCCGACCCAGATGATTTTTTTAAATAAACTTATGTAAAAATGTATTGAATCGTTTAGACCCATCATGCATCCCCCAGTTTGTCTAAATAACCTTGAAGTTAATCGGAAATGCAGGCATTCCTGACGGACCCTGCCTTTATATAGAATGTAAGTATAAGGGCAGATTTAAGGAACACCAGAAGAGAGCCCCCAGTTTGAATCTTGGCATCATAACCTATGGGGATTATCTAACGAGTTCCAAAATCCTTAAAATCTGATTTCTAAGATTCAAGGTACGACACGCACTCATCTTCGGACATAACAACCGACTAAACAGTGTTGACCCTTCCTTGAGCCTGTAAATTCTATACACTTACACTTGTTTCATCGCTTCATTCACACCCTTACAACATGCTCTTCCTTTTAAAGAAACATAATACCTTGTTTCCAGACTTAATCAGTGCCATAAAATCAAGCAGCCTCACCAGACTATGCCTAAAACTCGGCATCGGTCCAGGAATTATAGGAAGCCGGTACCTTTGATGGAACGTCAATAACAGAGTGCAACATCGGTAGAAAAAAATTTACAAAGGCAAAGAACCCCTGACAAACCTAGCCCCTAAAGGGAAGCAGTCAGGAATGCCAAGGAAACTGCCATAAGAGTCAGGCAGGAACAGTGGCTGAAAATGGTGTGATTCCTTGAACACAAACACCCTACAGAGCTGTGCAATGGTCAGGGAAGCTACTAGCTGCTCAGCCAAGGTGCACACACCACAACCTCAAGCAGAAGCAACGGACTGGTGCACGAGGTTCTCTATGAGAACAAGCAGCAAACAGTCTGCCAACTGAACTAGGGGGAACCAACAAAACGCCTAACCAGCAGACTTGCCATATCAGAGAGAGGGCAAGCCGAACCCGATAACTCAGGCTCTGAGGGGATCTTGTATCCCAGCATTTCCCACTAGGACTAGCAGGTGAGCTTCCATTCCTGCAATCATAACAAGGGTCCTGAAAAAATTCCACTCTACCAGAGCTCGAAGAGAGCTATCCATAGTTCCGATCCAAAAACCAAAGGAACCAGAGAATGCTACCACCTCACATCTCTACCTCCTCAGCATGTTGGGCAAGACGACTGAGAGAGAATGGTACTAAACCACCTCCAAAATCGGAAAATGGACCCCCCACATAGACCACCTCATGTTCACAAGGGGCATGAAGCACAGACACAGCATATAATCCCGATTTAAGCCACATCAGCACTGTCACTTCTGTGGTAGTATCCTAGACCCAGGAGAAGACTTTGAATTAGCAAGTCCCTGCTATTCAGGAGAGCCTGATCCAGAAGAAAATCAGCCTATTTCAGTAACAGAACTGGCCAAAAATCACATTCCAGGTAACCTATCACCGCACAAGCACTAGAAAAGGAAACACCTCAGGGTGGGCCGTCCTCAGTCCAGCCCTTTTACAACACCTATGCCCTGCATCCTCAACATCACACCTACCAATGGGGGTGCAAGATCACTCCTTATACAGATGATCTTGCACAATCATCTCATGGGAGACACAACTGCTCTAAGAAAAACAGCTCAGCGCTGTCATTGGACCTTGTATCTGAGGAGGGCTGTGGACAGGACTAAAGATCCTCGTACAGCCAAATCCAAATCTATGGCTTCTGAGACTAAATATCAAGGGCAAGTCTGAGAATCAGGAGGAATGGACTTAGAATGAGTCGAGGTCTTCCAATACCTTGGAGGTAATGATGGACCGGACCCTCTCCTAAAAAGGAGAGCCTGTATTGGTTGACCAAACCAAAGTAAGACTGTATAACAAGCAATGTCCAGAAGAAACATAGGAGCCAGACATAAAGTACTAAGATAATCTATGACATGCATCCATCCCATTGTGGGACTATGCTTCTGTCTCCTTGACCTGTCGCAACACCAAATTAAAAGAAAAATTGGAGCCAGTCCAAAATGAAGCTGCCAGGATCATTCTGGGTGCCCCAAGGTGGACACAAGGCCCTCAAACCTCCTCATGGAGGCAGACCTTCTCCCCTGGAATGACGAATTGATCTAATGCAGCCCAGTTCCTTCCAAAGGTCATCAAAGCCCCCAGGAACACAAAATATGACACAAAAAAATAGTCAGACGGCCTAGACAAGACGAGATCTGTTTCAAACAACTCCTGGTTATCCTCACACAGCAGGGTGTTGATACGCTATCAGCTCAAAGAACAACCTGGCTCGTGCACCAAGGGACTGGACTCCCCCATCCTGACTTTGTGAAGCCCCGCTGTATTTTTTATTTCTTTTTTTTTTTTCTTTTTTTTCCCTTTTTTTTTTTTTTCTTTTTTTTTTTTTTTTTTTTTCTTGTGTGTTCTTTGTTTGTTTTTTTTTCTGGGCGCAAACCTTGATCAAGTTCTTCTGTTATGAGCTGGTCAAGGAGAAAGAATCAATACACCATGCCTAGCCTAAGGCAGAGGACAGAGGGTCATTGAAGCCATCACTCCACGTACCAGGAGTAGAACCTACTTCACGGATGGAATCAGTGATCCTTAAACCACACTGCAGGCACCGGCTTTGCAGCAGGGATGCTACACGATCATGAGGTAACAGACAAGCCTCCTCACAATGGCACAAGATGATTCTTGCTCCAGGGTCGAATAATGATCATAAACCGGGTCCTAGCCACATAGGTAGCAGAGGGGAAACGAACTTGCTGACAGACTAGCTGACATTGGCAGGGGTATGCCCCCAATCACATGATCATAAACCGAGCCGAAAAAAATATAGGGCAAAGTGTAATGCCACAGCTGAGTGACTTCCGTCCATGCCGTCATTCACAGAGATAAAACGAGATCCTTCCCCTCAGCCAGATGGTACTCAGACACCACAGGCTAGAGCCACTGGCATACATAGCATTTAGATTTGCGACAGTTTAGCCTCGCACGGGCCTCAAATATATGGCCCAGCCTGGGTCAGCTTTTTATGGGCTGTCTCATTTTGTTCTTTGACATGGTGCTTACCGTGGCATAGGGATGCAGTAGGCGCTCTTAGCCGTGGTGTAAGCCATACCGCATAATCTCTTTACCAAACCACAACGGCTGGTGTCGGCGGACCCTGTCTCAGGATGAAAGTCATGTACGAGTGTGGCGTTCAGCTGCCGCATGCATGCAGCACCAGCCTGTGGCGACTGAGTACCCAGCTGGCCGAGGAGGAGGATCTCATTTTCTTCTCTGTGAAGCGGAGAAGGAAGGAGGAGGGCTGTCACTGCTTACACTTCTTCCTAAGTAATTTTCGGCTTGGATGTATAATAATGGATAAGGGGGAATTAAACCCTGCCAAGTCGGCTAGTATGTCAGGGCAAGCTCATTTCCTCTGATCCAATGTGGCTGGGGACACAGATAGGATATTCTTCTACCCCCCCCTGTGGCAAGAACCTCTGTGCTATGTGAGGATAGAATCAGAAGTTAGATGTTGTCATTGGGTCAGCGCTGCTGAAGGACAGTTGATGGCTTCCTCTGGAGTCTGTATGTTTGACCACGTGCCCTTCCCTCACGTGACGTGGGCCTAGGGCTCCCATGATTGCAAATTGACTCTGCTGTAGCGAAGAGGCGTTGTATGTTACCCTCATGGATTTGTAGCATCCCTTCTGTGAAGCCGGCACAGCCTTTAGGCTAGGCGCGGGGGTATGTGATCTTTTTGGGTTGTCAGTGGCTCATGACGGAATCTATCAAGGTTTGTGCCCACGGCAGGGCTTCGACAAAGTCAGGGTGGGGGGAGTCCATGTCCTGGCAAGAAAGCTGTTCTTGAGATGATGCGAGTTATCGTAACACTGTTGCAAACAGTTGTTGTATCTATATTCTAGGAATCTGACTAATTTTTTCGTCATAGGATTTATCTCCTGAGAGCCTGAGACCTTGATAATAATTGTGCCCCATTAGAATTCGAATTCGTGAGGCCAGGGGAGAAGGTTTGCCCCAAGAGGAGGTTGAGGACCTTCGTTCACCTTGGGGCACAAGAATGACCTGGCAGCTGTCGTTTTGGTCTGTCTCCAGTTTGTCTTGGGGTTTTTTCTTAATGCCAATCAGAGCAAGGGAGGCATAGTCCACAATGGGCTGACAGATGTACGGAGAATGAACTTGTACTTTGTGTCTGGCGCCTATGCGATCTCCACCATTACTCTCATGAATGACAGTCTTGGATCTTGTTCGTCAAGCAGGTACTGGACTCCTTCTGGAAGGAGAGGGCCCAATCTAACCCAAGGTAGAGTTAAATACTGTGTCCTGAACCCCATTTCTAGTCCATTCCCTTGGATTTTTAGGACTTGTAGCCTTGAAATTTTTTGTCTCAAAGCTATGGCTTTGGATTTGGCTGCAGAGATCTTTTAGTGCTGTCCTACAACACTCCTCAGACAGAGGTCCAGAAACGGGGCTATTTTATGGTGGTCTTTTTTTGGGTTAGGGAGATGTTCCAGTTGGAGATGAAGTAAGATACATTGCATAGGAGATGATCTTGCACCCACTGGGAGCGTTTATGTAAGGATACAGGACATTAATGTGTTAAAAGGGGCTGGAATGAGCAACCCCCACCCTGTGGCGTTCCATTCTCTAGTGCCATGTTGCTGTGATAGGTGACCTTGGAATTTGACTCTAGCAGTTCTGTTCCTAAAGTATCACCTATCAAGCCAAAGAGCTTTCCTATGATTCCCTTCTGGATCAAGCTCTCCTGAATGGCAAGAGGAGATTGTGCCAATTCAAAAGCTTTCTCCAGTTCCTCAAGACTACTACCACAGTCGATGGGCTCCTTGGAGTCATGATGATGACCAATCGACCTTCCCTCATGGATCGCGTGGCTAGGGCTCCCATGTGCCTGTGCTTATTGTGCTCAAGAGTGTGGCTATGCTGTGTGCGTGCTCATGCCCCTAGTGAACCATGGAGGTGTTCATGTGGGGGTCCCATTTTCATTGAGCCAGTTAGACCATACTCTCGCCATCTTAGTCCAGACAGCTGGGAGAGAGAGGGGTGAGGCACCTTACCTGGCCTCCCTCTAGGTTTAGGGATGGGAGTTTCCCAGGGACTGTTGATGAGTTGCAGAATGCAAGCTCACCTGTAGTCCTAGGTGGGACGTAATGGGGTACGAGATCCATCAGAGCCCGGGGCTGTGTACAACTCAGAGAAAAGATAATGTTATCGGGTTCGGCTGCACCTCTCTCTGATATGAACAAGTCGTTGGTTGTAGGTGTTCTTGTCTGCCCTCAGTTTCGGCTGCAGGCTGTGTGCTTGTTCTCGCAGAGAAAGCGGAGCCAGTCTGTTCGCCTCTGGGCTGGGGGTTCATGGGGGTTTGGGTGTTTGGCATCTCGGGATTGTTTTTTTTTTTTTTCAGCGGCTGTAGGCTCGCTTGAAACTGTTACCATAGCTCTGATGAGGGGGTTTGGTGGTCGAAGGCAATCACACATTCACAGCCACTTTTCCTGCCTGACTCTGTTTGTATCAGCGTATCATTGGAATCCCTACCAGCCTCCCTTAGGAGGGCTAGGTTGTCGGGGGTCTTGCCTTCAGAATTGTTTTTGACACATGTTACTTCGGTGGTGACCTCCCTTAATCTCGGTCGTAAAGTACCAGGGTCTTTTGGACTCTGGACCCAGGCTGAGTTTTAGGTATGGTCAGTGCGCTGCTTGATTCAATGGCATTGCAAGTCTGGCTTCAAGCACTTCACATTTTCACTTTGTGTAGGTTCATTGATTCTCAGGGACAGTTGCCAGGCGTCTAAAACGCCTGACCAGTTGCCTTATATGTTTTCCATCTTGGGTTTGGTTGTGGCATTTAAGCTCGCCCCACTATCCATGAGGGTAGTTATAGGCCGTAATGGGTCACTTGTGACGCTCTCATCGACACACCACCAATCCTCGCAGTGGCCAGGGTGAGGTCTAGGACCCCTCCTCTGAACATGCCCCTAATGGAAGCCGCCTTGCCTCGGTGGAGGGGCTTGAGGCTCCAATGATCTGGTGAAGCCGACCAGAGGGCTACCACACTGGAGGGGTCCACAGTGAGGATGAGACAAAAATGGCTCCTGGTGCACCAAGGCATATGAGAGGGATGGTGCACCCACCCCTGTTCATTCCATCTGGACCAGGGAGAACTCTCCCACGGTGTTTGCCGTGCGTGGCATCCGTATACCAGGAGAACAGGATGCCTGGAGGTTGAGCGATGCTTCACGCTGCGCCCTGCAACACACCTCTTTGTCTTTATTCTGGTTAGAAGGGTGGCCTGATCAAGGCCCGGTCAAGTCAATCGGCTGGTCAAATATGGCTAGGGTCAAGCAGCACTATTCAGTCGTAGCGATAGGTCCCGAACTGCCATCAGTACTGTAATAGTGGCTGCGTATATTCCTCATTACCCCGTGCTGTTGCGGAATTTGAACACCAACTATAGCTTCCATCGTGACTCCATGGTGGGTGGGGGGGTGAGGAAATGAAGAATTATCCAGTACTACAAATTTACAAAAGGATCTAGCTCTCTCCCTGACGACTACGCAATTCCCCGCCATTCCTCTGAACATCACGTATTGTCACTTGGAACCTTTTCCAGCTTCCCAAAGGGCAAGAATGGGAATCATAATAGTTCCCGGGCTCCCAAACCAGGTAAGAAGGGGAAAAGTCCTCCTCAACCACTAAGGAAATCTTACCTGGCAATAATATAAAACTATGTTCATAGAGTAAGTACCTAGTAGTGAAGACCATTGATGTGTATTCAATCATGGATCTTGAATTTTCGAAGTACATCGAAAAAATTGTGAAGTATGTCAACGTGATCCCGCATCACCCCACAGTGAGATGGTAGCTGATAGTGAGGGCTTCGTCACCAGGACGAGAGTAACGTCTGCGTGCGATATGCAACATTCCTGGGGATCAAGTTTCATGTTCTCACAAAACACCCTTAATCAGTGTAAAGGAATGTTTTTTCCCGAGACTGCTGAGGTATTCTGAGGAGAAAAAACTGTTAGGAGGAAACAGAGAATTTGAATGTAGTGCAGTAAAAAGTTTTAAGAAGAAAGTTGAGGTTTGGAACCAGCGACACCAGCTCTTCTTCTAACTTTAACACGTTAGTCCTTCCAGAATCGGTTTAAGTTAGCATGGTACCACCTCAGGTAAAGCCATATGTGGCCAACCCTATACGTGCTTCCACTGCCAGGGTTTAGGGCATGAGCAAACCTTGACGCTTTTAAAGAAATGGGAAACCAAGGAGTATGTGTAAGGTGTGGTTACAAACAAGGTCATCAAGGAGAGACAACTGGTCAGGTCCACTATGCTGTTACCATTGCAAAGAGGCTCATGAAGCTATTCAAAGCAGTGTAAAGGTACAAATTTGAAACGGAAGTATGGTAATAAGAGCAAGGAGAAAAGTTAGTTTTCCAGAGGCAAAAGGACTACCTGGCTGTGCAAATAAGCACACGGGCACGTCCAACTTTGCCTCTGGAAAACTAACTTTCTCCTTGCTCCTTATTACCAATACTACTTTTCAAATTTGTACATTTACACTGCTTGAAGAAGCTTCATGAGCCTCTTTGCAATGGATACAGAATATGGACCTGGACAGTTCGTCATCTTCTTGATAGACCTGTTGTTACCACACCTTACCATACTCTTGGTTGACCCATTTTCTTTTTAAAACGGCAAGAGTTGGCCACATGCCATACCCTGGCAGTGGAAGCACCGTATATGGTTGGCCACATAGGCTTACCTGAGGGTAGGTACCATGCTAATTAAACCGATTTTCTGGAAGGACTACGTCGTTAAAAGATTAGAAGAAGAGCTGGTGTCGACTGTTCCAAACCATCAACTTTCTTTCTTAAAACGTTTTACTGCACACTCCATTTAAAATTCTCTAGTCTCTAACAGTTTCTCCTCAGAATACCTCATCAGGTCTCGGGAAAAACAATTCCTTTACACGATTAGGGTTTTGTGAGAACATGAAAATGAGCCCAAGGAATGTTGCATATCGCACGCAGACCCGGTTTTTTTTTTTTTTATCTCGTCTGGTGACGAAACCTCAACTATCAGGCTACCATCTCACTGTGGGGTGTGATGGCGAGGATCAGTTGACATACTTCAACCAATTTTTCGTGTACTTCGAAAATATCAAAGACATGATTGCTACACCATCAATGTCTTCACTACTAGGTCTTACTATATGAAATGTTTTCATATTTACCAGTAGATTCCTAGTGGATTGAGGAGGACTTTTCACCCTTCTACCTGGTTTGGGAGCCGGGAACTTTATGATTCCATTCTTGCCCTTTGGAAGCTGAAAGGTTAACAAAGTGACAATACGTGATGTTCCAGAGGGAAGGTCGGGGGAATTGCGTAGGTCGTAGGAGAGAGCTTAGATCTTTGTAAATTATGTAGTACTTAGAATTCTCATTTCCTCACCCCCCACACACCAGGAGTCCACGAGGGGAAGCTATAGTTGGGCGTTTCAAAATCTCCAACAGCCACAGGGTAATGAGGACATATACGCAGCCACTATTACAGTACTGATGGCCGAGTTGCGGGACCTCTGCGCTACCGAATGAAGAGTGGCTGCTTGACCCTAGCCATATTTGACCAGCCGATTGACTTGACCGGGCCTTGATCAAGCCACCCGTCTAACCAGAAATAAAGGACAAAAAGAGGTGTGTTTGCAGGGCGCAGCGTGCCAGCATCGACTCAACCTCCAGGAATCCTGTCTCGGGTAATACGGGATGCCACGACGGCAAACACACGGGGGAGGAGTTCATCCCTGGTCCAAGATGAATTGAACCAGGGGTGGGGTGCACATCCCCTTCATAGGCCTTGGTGCACCAGGAAGCCATTTTGTCTCATCCTCACTGGTGAACCATCCAGTGTGGGTTAGCCCTCTGGTCCGGCTCACCAGAATCATTGGGACCTCAAGCCCTCCACCGCGCAAGGCGGCTTCCATTAGGGGGGCATGTCAGAGGAGGGGTCTGACCTCACCCTGCCACTGCGAGGATTTGATGGTGTGTGTCGATGGAGCGTCACAAGTGACCCATCGGCACTATAACTACCCTCTGGATTATTGGGGCAGCTGAAAATGCCACAAACCAAAACCCAAGATGGAAAAACAGATCAGGCCAACTGGGCAGGCGTTTTAGACCGCCTTGGCCAACTGTCTGAGAAGACAATCGAACCTACACAAAGTGAAAATGTGGAAGTGTGAAGCCAGACTTGCAAATGCCAGATCAAGCAGCCTCACTGACCATACCAAACTCAGCCTCGGGTCCAGGAGTACAAAGCGCCTGGTACTTACGAACGAGATTAGGAGGTCAACACAGAGTAAACATGTGTCCAAAAACAATTCTTGAAGGCAAGAAAACCACCGACAACCTAGCCCCTCCTAAGGAGGCCTGTCAGGGCTGCCAAGGATACTGATACCAACAGAGTCAGGCAGGAAAAGTGGCTGTTAATGTGTGATTCCTCGACCACCAAACCACCCTCTCAGAGCTATGGTAACAGTTCAAGCGAGCTACCAGCGTCAATCCCGAGATGCACACACCATGACCCAAAGCCAGAGGCGAACAGACTGGCTCACGCGTTCTAGCCGAGAAACAAGCAGCAACAGCCTGCCAGCGAACTGAGGGCAAGACAAGAACACCTACAACCAACAGACTTGTATATCAGAGAGAGGCAGCCGAACCCGATAACATTATCTTTGCTCGAGTTGTAACCAGACCCGGGCTCTGATGGATCTCGTACCCCATTACTTCCCACCTAGGACTAGCAGGTGAGCTTGCATTCCTTCAACTCATCACAAGTCCTGGGAAACATCCCATCCCTAAAAACCAAAGGAGACAGGTAAGTCCCACCCATCTCTCTCTCAGCTGTCTGGCCAAGATGGACTGAGAGGATGGTACTAACTGCTCCAATGAAAAGGGACCCCCACATGAACACCCTCATGGGTTCACTAGGGGCATGAGCACACGCACACAATAGCCACACTCTTGAGCACAATAAGCACAGGCACAGGGAGCCTAGGCACGCATCATGAGGGAAGGGCATTTGGTATACATGCAGACTTCCAGAGGAGCATCGACTGTGGTAGTATCCTTGACCTGGCAGAGAAAGCTTTGAATTGGCAAAATCTCTCTGGCCATTCAGGAGGAGCTTTGATCCAGAAGGGAATCAGAGGAAAGCTCTTGGCTTGGAAGGTGACTACTTAGACAGAACTGCTAGAGTCAAATCAAGGTCAACCCTAATCACAGCACATGGCACTAGAGAATGGAACGCCACCGGGTGGGGTCTCAGGTCCAGCCCTTTTTAAACACATTAATGTCCTGTATCTTACATAAAACCTCCAGTGGGTGCAAGATCATCTCCTAGGCAGAGGATTTACTATCATCTCCACTGGACCATACTCCCTAAACAAAGCCCAGCGTTGTCTAGGACTCATGTCTGAGGAGTGTTGTAGGACAGCATAAAGATCTCTGCAAGCCAAAATCCAAAGCAAAGCTTTGAGAACAAAAATTCAAGGCACCAAGTCAAAAATCCAGGGATGGCACTTAGAATGGGTTCAGGACAAACCTCTACCTTGGGTAGATTAGATTGGCCCTCTCCTTCCAGAAGGAGGTCATTACCTGCTTGACCAACAAAGATCAAGAGTTTCTGTCATGAGAGTAATGAGTGGGAGACGCATAGGAGCCAGGACACAAAGTAATAAAGTCATTTCGACGTACATGCTGTCAGGCATTGTGGAACTATGCTCCATTGCTCTGATTGGCATTAGAAAAAACCCAAAGACAAAACTGGAGGACAGACCAAAACGAAGCTGCAGGGTCATTCTGGGTGCCCCCAAGGTGGACGAGGGTCCTCAACATCAATCTTGGAGGCAAAACTTCTCCCCTGGCCTCACGGAATCGATCACATGGGAGCACAATTATTATCAAAGGTTCATCCAGGCTCTCAGGAATACAAGCCTAATACAAAAAATAGTCAGATGCCTAGAATAAGACAACAAGCTGTTGAAACAGTGTTATACGCCATCAGCTCAAAGAAACAGCTTCTTGCCAAGGACAGGACTCCCCCCACCTGACTTTGTCGAAGCCCTGCAGTGGGCACAAAACCTGATAGATCTCGGTCATGAGCCTGACAAACCAAAAAGAATCAAATACCCACCCTAGCCTAAAGCAGGTGCGGCCTTCCACAGGAAAGGGATGCTAAAAAATCCTGAGGGTAACATACAACGCCTCTCGCTACAGGCAAGGCCATTTGCAAGCATGGGAGCCTAGCGGCCACACGTCCGTGAGGGAAGGCACGTGTCAAACATACAGACTCCAGAGGACCATCAACTGTCTTCAGCAGCGCTGACCAATGACAACATCTACCTTCTGATACATCCTCAAAATAGCACAGAGGATTTCGTGCACAGGGGTTATAGAAGATAATCATTAAATCTGGGTCCCCAGCCACATTCGGGTTCAGAGAAATGAGCATGCTGACATACTAGCCGACATTGGCAGGGGTATGCCCCTTATCATGATTAATACATCCAAGCCGAAAATTACTTAGGAGGAAGGACAGTACAAGCCTCTCCTTCCTCCTCCAGCTTCACAGAGAGGAAAATGAGATCCTCCCCCTCGGCCAGCTGTTATCAGGCGCCACAGGTGGTGCTGCATGCATTGCGGCGAGTTGAACGCCACACTCGACATGACGTTCGAGACAGGGTCCGCCGACACACCGTTGTGTTGGTAAAGAGATTATGCGGGTATGCTTACACCACGGCTACAGGAGCGCCTACTGGCATTCCCACTGCCCGGTAAGCACCCACGTTGTCAAAAGAAACAAAGAGACAGCCATTAAAAAAGCGGACACAGGATTGGGACATATATGGAAGGCCCTGGGCGAGGTGAACTTCGCAAATCTCACTATGCTATGAGCCCAGTGGCTCAGAGCCTGTGGTGTGTCTGCGTACCATTGGCGGCAGGGAACGGATCGTCGTTTTATCTACTGTGAAGATGCAGAGGAAGTCACTAGCTGTGCATTACACTGTGCCCTAATTTTCGGCTCGGTTTTATGATATTGATTTGGGGGCATACCCTGCCAATGTAAGCTAGTCTGTCCAGCCAAGTTCGTTCCTCTGATACCTATGGGCTAGGGGGACCCGTATGATTCATTATTCTACCTGAAGCAAGAAATCATCCTGTGCATTGCAATTGTGAGGAGGCTTTGTCTGTTACCCTCATGGATCGGTAGCATCCCTGCTGCAACGCGTTGCTGCAGTGTGGTTTAAGGGATCAACTGATCCCATCCGTGTGAAGTAGGTTCTACTACCTGGAGGATTGATGTTCAATGACCCTCTGTAATTCTGCCTTAGGCTAGGCATGGTGTATTGATCTTTCTCCTTGACAAGCTATAAACAGAGAACTGATCAAGGTTTGCGCCCACGCGGGGCTTCAACAACGTCAGGTGGGGGGAGTCCATGCCCTTGGGCACGAGCCAGGTGTCTTTGAGCTGATAGCGTATCAACACCCTGGCTGTGTGAGAATAACCAGGCGTTGTTTGAAACAGATTCGTCTTGTTCTAGGCGTTCTGACTATTTTTTTGGTCATATTTGTGTTCCTGGGGGCTTTGATGAACCTTTTGGAAGGAACTGGGCCGCCATTCGATCAATTCGTCATTACAGGGGAGAAGGCGCTCCATGAGGGGAGGTTGAGGGGCCTTTGTCCCCTTGGGCACCCAGAATGATCCTGGCAGCTTCATTTTGGACTGTCTCAATTTTTCTTTTATTTTGGTTGCGACAGTCAAGGAGACAGAAGCATAGTCCACAATGGGATGGATGGCATGTACATAGAATGATCTAGTACCTTTATGTCTGGCTCTATGTTTCTTCTGGACATTGCCTGTTAATGACAGTATTACTTTCGTTGAGTCAACCCAAGTACAGACCTCCTTTTTAAGGAGAGGGTCCGGTCAAGTTACCCAAAGTATTGGAAGACTCGGACCATTCTAGACATTCCCTGGATTCTCAGGACTTGTCCTGAATATTTAGTCTCAGAGCCATAGCTTTGGATTGCTTTGTAGAGATCTTTAGTCAGCTGTCCTACAGCCACTCCATCAGATTACAAGGTCCAGACACAGCGCTGAGCTTTCTTAGGCAGTGTGCTCCACGTGGAGATGATTGCAAGATCGTCTGTATAGGAAATGATCTTGCACCCACCATTGGAGGTGTATGTTGAGGATGCGGGCCATTAGGGTGTTGAAAAGGGCTTGGAACGAGGACCCACCCTGAGGTGTTTCCATTTTCTAGTGGCATGTGCTGTGTTCTGATAGGTTACCTTGATGTGATTTGGCAGTTCTGTTCTGAAATAGTCTGATTTCTTCGGATCAGGCTCTCACTGAATAGCAAGAGGATTGCTAATTCAAAAGTCTTCTCCAGGTCTAGGAATAATACCACAGAAGTGACCAGTGCGATTGTGCTTAAATCTTGATTAGCTGTGTGCTTGCTCATGCCCTTGTTGAACCCATGGAGGTGTCTATGTGGGGGTCCCATTTTCCATTGGAGTTGGTTAGTTTGCCATCTCTCAGCGTCTGCCCAGACAGCTGAGGAGGAGATGGGGTGGTACTTCTCTGGTTCCGTTGGTTTGGGATCGGGAACTAGATAGCTCTCTTCGAGACTTGGATAGAGTGGAAGTTTTTCAGGACTGTGATGAGTTGCAGGAATGGAAGCTCACTGCTGTCCTTAGGTGGAAATGATGGGATACAATAGATCATCAAGCCTGAGTTATCGGGTTCGCTGCCCTCTCTCGGATATGAGCAAGTCTGCCTGGTGTAGGCGTTGTTGAGTTTCCCCATAGTTCAAGTTGGCAGACTGTTTGCTGTGTTCTATAGAGAGAACCGTTGCCACCAGTCCGTTGCTTCTGCTGAGGGTTGTGGTGTGTGCACCTTGGGTGAGAAGTAGTAGCTTACCTGACCATTGCACAGCTTGGAAGGGTGGTTTGGTGGTCAAAGACTCACACATTTCAGCCACTTTTACTGCCTGACTCTTATGGCAGTTTCTGGCATTCCTGAACTGCTTCCCTTAGGAGGGCGAGGTGTCAGGGGTTTCTTTGCCTTGTAAATGTTTGCTACAAGATGTTCACTCTGTGATTGACTTCCATCAAATACCAGGCGGTCTTATAATGACTGGACCATGGCCCCAGTTTTATGCATAGTCTGTGAGCTGCTTGATTTAATGGCATGATTAAGTCTGGAACAAGGTATTATGTTCTTAAAGGAAGAGGATGTTTGAAGGGTGTGAATGAAGCGATAGAAAGAAGTGTAAGTGTATAGAAGTTACCAAGCTCAAGGAAGGACAACACTGGGTAGCGTGTTATGTCCGAGATGTCTAGTGCGTGTCGACCTGAAGTCGATAAGAAATCCGATTAAGGGATTTGAACTCAGATTAGATAATCCATAGGTTATATGAAAGATCAAACTGGGGGTCCTTCTTGGGTTCCCTTAAATTCTCCCATACTTTCTTACATTCTCTATAAAAGGCAGGGTCAGTCAGGACTGCTGGCATTTCCAGAAATTATTAACTTCAAGGTTATTAGACAAACTGGAGGGGATGCACATGATGGGGTCTCAACGTAAGAGTCAACTGACATTGTTACTAAAGTTTATTTAACATAAAACAGGTCACGAAAGATAAACAGGTAAAATACATTTTAAACACTAAAATACCGAAAAAGAATCAAGACAAGAACATCAAAAAAATCACAGTTAAAACAAAACTCGAGATTAAAGAAATAAAATCATAAAAAGAGAGGCGCAGACATATCAAGACATGCAGAGAAAAAAGGTAAAAATGCAAACCTTACCGTAAGCCCGTATACTCTATACGACCAGGAAAACCCATCACATGACTGCAGCTCTTATGACCAAAATGCTCTCCCCTCCTGACCCGGATGACCCTGGCCTATATATATACACCACCACCTCCCCACAAGTAGAATGATATAAGTAGGGAATCTCGGGTCAACCAGGTGATGGTGGCATTCCTCTCAAGAGAGGCGGTGTCTTCCCCCTTTCCGAAAATTAGATTTACTTCTGTAAAAAGGCCACAAGTTGTAAAACCGCATAAAAAGTAGGTAGTTTAGCTAAAATGACATGATAAAAGAAAAAACCCAATTACTATAAGATCCCCAGACATCATGATGTGGCGTCTCCAATGCAGATGGAAAAAAATGGAAAAATGTGGTATAAAAAATTTAATCCAAATAATCAAAAAACAAAGAAAAGTATAATAAAAAAAAAGCAAGCCGATCATAAAACATCTCTCGCCCCCATCTTCCTGGACCCGTATCCAGTCATTGACGGCACAACATGTTTGCAAAGCGGAAGGGTAACTCTTCTATTCTATGGTTTCGTCTGATGGGTTGAGATTCACTACAACATCAGAGGACGTCTTTATATTCGGCTTCAGAGTCGGAGGTCTGACAACTCCAAATGAAGGCCTCAATGGTTGACGGGATCTTCATATGTTGTTCAGGCTGACCGTGGGATCCACTGGGAGATGGAGAGCCTTGGTAGCTCCTGACTTTCGTGAGTTCTGGCTTTGTCTGACTTCAGGCTTTATCTGTGAATCTTTTCTCTTTTGCTGACTTTACCTGATCGATAAGGTCAGCTTGCTCTGGCCACTGGGTGCCACAGATTCAGCCTGTTGGCTCAGCCTGTGAGGGTGTGGCCAGGGTCAGGGTTGGCGGTAGGGGCGGGAGTCTCATCCGGGTGAGGGTGAGGAGGGGCTGGTTTGGCTCTCTCCAGCTTCCTCCCTTCAGGGACTGCCACAGTCTAGTCATTTGCGTCATGGCCTTCTCGGCCTCTTCATCGAAACTTCCCAAGTGTGATACTACAGCAGCAGTCAACAGCAGGAGTCATATCTTCTCATCAGAGGAAATTATGTCCGTCTCTTAGGAAGCTTTTGCAGTGTTCTGTGAACATCATCCTTTGTTTTCGGTTTCTTTTCTGGACTTGTGTTATAGTTGGAAAAACTCCTTTTATGGAGATATCCTGGTTTGTCGGCTGTGGAGGGGGCTTCCCTTTCTCTTAGGAGGTGGGAAGTCTTTCTCTTGTTTTCTGTCCCAGACACGGGTGCTTTGGGGAGCATGAAACAAGCTTTCTAGCAACCTCTTGTCGCCGGGGCTGCCTCTTTCCTGACAGAGCAAGCCAGGCGCCAGGCATGATGCCCCTTGGGCACAATGGGAAATTGGCTTTTGTGTCACTTTGGCCTTCAAGGTGTACCTCAGGCCACAAGGGTGGTGAGTTGCCGTGCTACAGACCACCACATTTAGGCTTGGCGATGCAGCTAGCTGGTGGTGACTATATCTTTGGACTTGTAGCATTTGAGGACTCTGGAAAACATATGTACTAGACTGTAGGAGCCCAGTTACCCGTTCAAGGGTAGTGATTGGGGCTCCTTTTAAGGTCACCAGGGCTCGCATGGTTTGGGCTCTTCCTTTTGACATTCGGTCTAGCGTCCGTTCGGGGGCCCTTTCGGCGTTAAATTGTGAGGCGGCGGTCGTGAGGCAGCAGCTGTTTCGGCTTGTGCTCCCAACTCGGTCAGGGAGACGTCTGGCGGGGTTACTCCGAGGTACTTAGCAAGCAGGCTTGCCACTAGACAACCACACGTGGCTTAGAGTGACTGACGTAGTCTGGGCCATGGCACGGTTGTCAACATTTATATCTCTTCTGTTGGGAGGGGGGGGGGTTGTTGAAATATTGCCATAAAATAAACAGTATTCATCCTTCTTAATGCCCCACCCACCACCGAAGTCCAATCACGGGGAAAGCGTGTATGTAGAGCAATGTCTAGCAGACACAGGGGTGGTGAGAGGATATACGCAGCCAGTGTTACGCCACTCACGGGACCAGTGTGATGGACAACAGCAACATGACTGCTTGACCCTAGCCTCCCGAAGTGAGACCAGCTAATTAATCTGACCGGGCCGAGATTCAGACCATCCGTCTTGTAGAATAATAAAGAACAACGAGACGTGTTGCTAAGCTGCAGGGTTTGTACTCATGCATAGCATCACGCGGGTGACTCTGGGCCCGGTCTTTTTGCAAGGCCCACCGAGTCTCCGCTAAAAAGTTAAGTAGAGTTTTGTTTAGGCCCACGGAACATAAGGTCGCCATTTTTTAAAAAGGGAATGCGCTTTCTTTAGTTATTACGAGTTTTGTTTTGCTGGACCGTCGTAGTTTTTTATGTTCTTTTATTTATTTGCTGTACTCTTTTATTCTCTTTATGTTATTTCATTTCACTTAAGTTCTGTTTCAATTTTAGTTTTTCTTGCTGTGTTATTATCGGTAGTGTTTATATTTGCTCATTTAAGTTCATTTTGTTTTAAGCTTTTACTAATACTTTGTGAATCTTGCTCACTTTAGTTTTAATATTTTAGTCTTTTTACATATTTTATTTACAATTTGATTTTGGTTCAGTTTTATTTTGTTTTATTGTCTTTTACCACAATTTTAGTAATTTTTGTTCACTTTTATCAAAATAAATATTGCAAGATTAAACTTGTTTCCTGTGAACCTCCATCCTGCACACTACTTCAGGACAATAAATTATCTTATTAATACTACTGAATCACGACACCAGAACAATAAATCCTTTGTCGTAAGGATTTATGCGAGCCGAGGAAAGAAGTGTCACGGCCAGTGGTGCTAATCCAATCGTGAGTGGTCGCCAAGGTCGCGCCTCTCTGTAAGCCCTGCTGCTGACGAAGGGGAACCTTCTGTTGACACAGGCGGGAATGGCCAGCCCTGATTAGTGACCACCTCCGTGCTTCAAACTGCTTCAACAGCACAGGTTAGCTGATAGCCCTGGAGTCACGGTTGAGGAGGCCGTGGCCAGAGCACACCGCAGATGGCGCCTAAACTGTTAACTTTATCTCGACGTTAGCCGAGAATCCAGCTGCTGTTCACTATAGCGGGGTTCTGGGCCGCGCGCCCTGACCCACTTCCCACGAGAACGCCGCGAGTGCGCGACCTTCAAGTGCGGGCACGCGCTCAAGGTCGTAGGGTACTCATGCCTTATGCACCGAGAGTTGGCCGGCCACCCTCGCCTCCAGACTCGTGTGGCGGAGGGGAAGCACGTGCGCCCAAGGACATCTGCACCGAACACAAAGATTCAAGCTGGCGCCAGGCCCTTTTCATCCTTTCAATGAACCCACTACAACTATTACCCCAAGCTTTACCCTGCGCACTGGGTTAAGCCCCAGCTCCTTTTTCTTTTACTAAAACTCATTTTCCTGCCCCCCTATCCTACTCCTATCCCCCATTCTTCCTTCCCACTCTTCTTTCCAAACTTTTGCCTTTGTCTAATCAAGACACACTCGAAGTCATCATCACCTAGTCAAAGCAAAGCGAGTCACCACAATAGCAAACAGAAAAATTGAAAGTGTCATTGAGCAATCTTGGTCTGCTGCACCGCGAACCTACTTGGCTCTGATTGAGGACGACAACCATGCCGAGAAGTTCTCAAAGAATGTCGTCCAAACCCTGGAAAACCTCGGATTCTCCCCGGTAATCCTTGTGTGATATGAAGGCTAAGCTAAGGCTTGTCTTCAAGAAACTTGACCGACAAGTCGTTAACGAGGATATCACTTCTTTCTTCGCAGGAGCCCAAGTCGAAGACATATACATCATGAAAGCCTATTATATAATTAAGGTCAGGCTTTCCGACCATGCCATAGCCAAGAAGATCAAGGGGAAGGGGATATACCTCTTTAAGGTATATGTTGCCCCCTGGCCGATCGAATTTGAGAGGTTTACACCTCTCAAACAATGCAAGGACTATTTGGCTATGGGCACCTGAAAACCCACTGCAAAGCAGAGAAAGAACAGGTGAGGTTCTAACACCCACTCCTTTAGGGACTGTAGGAGCGGCGGTGCCCATAGGACATTTGCCAACAGTTGTCCTACCAGGAAGGAGGCTATGAAAATCTCCCAAGAAAAATTAGGGAGAAAGAAAAGGAGAAGGAAACCAGCCATACAGGGCTGTGGCCCAAAAGGCGGCACACGAAACTGCAACCCACCACCAACGCCTGGAAACCTCTAATTACCAGGTCCACCAGGAGATTAAACACACTAAAATAGAACCTTCCATCCACCTGACTCTCCTAATGATCTCTCTAAGGAGATTCTTGTAGTCCTCCTGCATGCTCACATGCAAAATATCATTGCCCCTGAAAAAGGGTCAGACATCATGCCAGGTAGCTCTGGGCAATAACCTTTCTGCCCCCGACCTCGGGGGAAACTGACTCTAGGGGGATCCTGAAGTGGGCGCCCCCTAGCCAACGGTTTTTGGCCCGC
>NC_051397.1:19687027-19706960 GCF_015228065.2 Penaeus monodon
GTCAGCATTTTGGTGACGAGTTCTGCATAGTTACTGGCCTTGTTGCCAAGGAAGTTCTTTACGACCAGAACAAATGCCTTCCACGCTTCCAGTTCGACTTTATTCATTGAGTTTTCAAACTCTGGATCTCTGATGAGCTGACGTAGTTGAGGTCCGTCAAAGATGCCAGCTTTCAATTTGTCCATGGTCTATCCTGGAAAAGCATGGCACAGGTGAGTGAAGCAGCCACCATCCTTGTCCAGAGCTTTGGTGAACTGCTTCATCAAGCCAAGCTTAATGTGCAGGGGTGGGAAGAGTATCCTGTCTCTGTCCACCAGAGGGGCGTTGATGACGTTCTTTGATCTGCTAGGCTCCAATTCCTCCCGCAGAGACCACTCCTTTTTCGTGTAATACTGAGCTCGGTCCCTACTATCCCACATGCACAGAAAGCACGGGTACTTGGTGAAACCGGACTGCTGTCCCAACAAAAAGTTCACCATCTTCAGGTCAACACAGATCATCCACTCATGCTGACAATAACTAATTTTCTCCAGCAGATACTTCACCGCTTCATACTTCTCCTTCAGTGTAGTCGAGTGAGCCAGCGGTATAGAGGCAAACTGGTTGCCGTTGTGCACCAGAACGGCTTTCAGCGATCTCTTGCTGCTGTCAATAAACAGTCTCCATTCTACAAGTTGGTACTGTGGCAATCCAAGATTGTGCAGAAGCTGTGAAACATCTGTACAGCACACCAAGTTTTTTCTCTTCAGAGAAAAAACGAAGGTATTTTTTATGTCTGTTGCGGTAGAAAGTGATGCGAGCACTGTCAGAAAGAAGGTTTTTTTCTTTCAGTCTTGATGCCAACAATTTGGTGGATGACTTTGGCAAGTTGAGGTCACGGACAAGATCATTTAGCTCCTTCTGGGAAAAGGGATGCGGAGCGTCATCGGCATCATCGCTAGGAACTACTTCTTCATTGTCTTCAATACTGGAGAATTCTTCGTCACTTAACTCAGGAAGTTCTGCTGTGACAGGTACTGGAACTTCATCACAATGAGGTACAGGACGACGTGCTGATTCAAGATCAGGATACTTGAGGCTGCTCTGGTTCTTTCTGTTGATCCCAGTCAAATTAATAGCGCAGAAGTAACAGTCACTGACATGGTTTTTCGGCTCTCTCCAAACCATAGGAATTCCAAACTTCAGCCCGTCCTTCATTCCATGGGTCCAGCGACGTAAACACTCGGTGCATTTCTTGCAGACCATGTGAGGCGCCCAAGCTTTGTCCTAATCACCAAGTTTCATGCCAAAATAAGCATGATAAGCACGCTTTACGAAACTTGTGACTGGTTTCCTGTTAGGAACAACGGTGTATTCGCCGCAGATGTAGCAGAATACATCCGGCTTATTTCTGCAAGACCTTCTGGACGAATCCATATCATTCATCTGAATAAGGAAAAAATGTCTGCTAGCAAAAAATGTGCGGTCGCAACTTGAAAATTATATCGTAATACCCTTATGTATGAACAGCAACCGTAAAAAACAATATTTGGCAATAGAACACAAATTTGACCTGATTGAGCAAAATCAATGTTATTTTTGGATTCAACGCATCAAAATTGTCTAAAATCAGTTAAAAAATTATTGAGTGTAATAATTATTATTAATATTATAATCATAATTATAATAACAACAACAACAACAACAACAACAACAATAATAATAATAATAATAATAATAATAATAATAATAATAATAATAATAATAATAATAATAATAATAATAATAATAAAGATGATAATGAGAGTAATAATAATAATAAGGATAGCAATGATAAGAAGAAGAATGATAATAATGACAATAATAATGATGGTATAATAATAAATATAATAATAATATAATAATAAAAAATATATATACTGATACTGATCATGACAATGATAATGACAATGATGATGATGATATTAATAATAATAATGATAATGATAATAATAATAATAATAATAATAATAATAATAATAATAATAATAATAATAATAATAATAATAATAATAATAATAATAATAATAATAATAATAATAATAATAATAATAATGATGATGATAATAACAATGATAATAATAATAATAATAATAATAATAATAATAATAATAATAATAATTATAATAATAACATTAATATTGCTACGCCAGTGGGTCTTTGTCTCTGTGCGAAACATGTGTTAACATGAAGGGACCTGGGCAAACATGACGCAGCTGGCTGTGAGCGGAGGAGCGGAGGAACAAGCCAAGAGACGCAGTTGGGTGCTGCTCCTGTGAAGACCTCGTGTGTGCCTTTGTGACCTGATAAACTTTGTGTTGCCCTGTTATAAGCTGTATCGTGCAGTGTGACATGCTAGTGTCCCCCCTGTATTGATCCTATAGAAAAGTGTACGGGTAAATAACTGGTGTAATTAAAGGAAAGACTGTCATTTTGTGTTTATTTCGTGCCCTGCCTCGCCACTTGGCACTTCCCTTCGTGGTGTTCTGGGACACTGTGGTGCTCGGTGCCTCTTGGAGCTGTTCAGTGTTCACGACCCTGTGGATAGCACGCCGTCTGCCTAGCCTGCCTTGTGTTGGTGGCAGAGAGACGAGGCGGCTGGCGTAACAAATGGTGTCAGGAGTGGGATGTCAAGCTACCCGCCATGCTCATGGCCTACCGGTCTGCTGTGCACGAGGTAACAGGCTTCACACCTGCCCGACTCATGTTTGGCCGTGAGCTCAGGCTACCAGTGGATTTGGCCACAGGGCGGCCACCCGACGTGAACTTGCCAATTGTCACATCCAGCTATGCAGTGGCACTGCAGGAGAACCTGGCGGAGGTGCACCGACGAGTGCGTGACAAGCTCAAGGTAGCCGGCCATGCCATGAAGGAGACCTATGACCGGCGCATGAGGGAAGTGAGGTACAACATAGGTGACAGAGTGTGGCTGCATAATCCGCGTCGGAAGCGAGGGCTCTCGCCGAAGCTACAGAGCCCCTGGGAGGGGCCATACACGGTGGTAGCGGCCCTCTCTGATGTCACCTATCGAATTCGCAGAGGGCGAAAACACCGTCTGTTGTCCACGGACCGGCTGTGGCGTTACCATGGGCCAGGAAGCTACTCCTGGGGCCATGGTGAAAAAGATGACGTTAGCCCCAGTAGCGGCGATGAGGACGTGGCAGACGCTGACCGAGATGAGGACGAGCATTTGGACGGAGAGGACGATGCAACAGACGTCAGTGGTGACCATGAGCCAGGTCTTGGGGCAGGAGATACCCCTCTGAGTACCACTGCCAATCTACCGCCGCCCACACCTCCTCCAGAGTGACCCCAGCGAGAGCGAAGAAAGCCGCGCTGGATGAAAGATTTTTGTGTTTCTGAGAACTGATTTACAATTACGGTTACTTTTGTTTGAAAGAATTTTGCTTGTTCCCGAGGACTAATTTTATGTAAATTTTCTGTAGTTTGTTTCAGGTTTAGGTATGTCAGAGCAGACGGGTCATCTGCTTGATATTGGGGGATAGTGCTACGCCAGTGGGTCTTTGTCTCTGTGCGAAACGTGTTAACATGAAGGGACCTGGGCAAACATGACGCGGCTGGCTGTGAGCAGAGGAGCAGAGGAACAAGCCAAGAGACGCAGTTGGGTGCTGCTCCTGCGAAGACCTCGTGTGTGCCTTTGTGACCTGATAAACTTTGTGTTGCCCTGTTATAAGCTGTATCGTGCAGTGTTGTCGTGGATAAGATAAGCATGATCTCGTAAACAACACGAGGCAGAGCGGACGTACCATCCGGTCGCAACATCAAAAATAGAACAATACCGCGAAGATGAGGGCGAAATCCAGAAAAAAGGGTCAGATGAAAAGATGGTAAACAGGAAGATGACCCATGACGTCAAACTGAGCGCGTGGTTCACGCCATGACTAATAGAAGCTTCTAGAAGCCACGAATAAGAAAACAACTAGTTGGAGGCGATCACTAGATGTATCACAATATTCAAGTCGGGTATCAAGAAAATAACACGGAAGGCAGATAGACAAAAGTTAAAGTGATAAATACAGTGTTGAAAATTTGCTGGGACATAGGAAAGTCCTGACGCAGATAGTTTTCAAATAAGTGAAGAGAAATTATAATTATATTCATGATAACTGCTAAGGGTGTGACAGGAAGGGCTCCCATAGTGGGAATAAAAGACGGTCGAGACAGACCAACGAAGGAGTAGGAGTTTGGAGTTTGGCTTCGAAGGTCATCTCTGGTAGCACCTTGCAGCCATGTCACTTTGGTGGCATTTTTGGGTAAGCCCTATTGAAGCAGTTTAAGGGTTTCTTGTTTAAGGGGGAACATGGTGGACGGGAATGTGCTATGGAAAATGTGTATTAAGTAGTTTATAAGTATTTCTTGATTGATGTATGACTATATAAAGGACCAAGAATTGTATTTGACTAAGTTCATTTTATAAGTAATAATCATATAATGGAATAATTATAGATTTGATTGTCAAGTTTGAAGAATGATATAATTGAAGACATATAGATTTGAATTCTAAGTGTACTGATATATTAAGTTAGCATAGAGAGTAAGGAATTAATGATTTACTTTTACGAGATCTCAGCTCTACGGAAGTGTGACTTAACAGTGATGATGATTGTTAATTTCCGGTAGAGCGTAAGAATAAGTTTAAGTTAGTAATTGTGTAAAGACATTAACTTAGTATTTTAAATTGCTTGGTATAAGTAATTCATCTTGCCTAAATATAATTCTCACTATTTTCTGTATTTCAATTTGTTTACAAATATTTTTATGATTTCAATCATTGTATGTGAAGAAAGGAATTCTTTTATTAACTGCCTACATCTATTTTAAGCATTGACATTGGTTAATTAATAACAGCTTGCTTAAATTTATATTATGTAGTTTGTATGTTAACAATTAGAGTAAAGTGGCAATTTATTTGTTAAAGTTAAAAGATGGATATTTAATATGGTATAATTATTGTATTGAATTATAATGAACTCAGATGTTATATTATTGACATATAAATTTATGTGATTGACTTTACATGTTTACTATATATAATACTTTACAGTTAATAAATTAGTTGTAGATTCTCTAATAAGTTGTGAACTTTCCTTTACATTTGTCTAAACAAATTAATACAAGTTGAAAGAGTAAGATCTGTGAGAGAAATATGACTAGTATGAACTATTAAGATTATATCAGATATTGAGGAGATAATATATTATGTTGATGCAAAGAGGCAACAACATTTGGTGGCAGCGTAAGGGATCGAATAACTAATGCCAGTTGGGGAAATAATAGATAATATTCTTTCCTCGGCCTTGGCCGACCTTGAGAATTTGGCACTTACCCATTCTGTTTCGGCAGCCTCACGAACACACACACCTTCCCCTCTCCCCTTATCCCATTCTACTGGAGGCGCCATGGCCACACCGGAGGAAACAGCGGGGGTACCCTCAGCGGAAACGGAGTCCGTGAGTAGAGTGAATGATAACAACGGTGTGAGTGACATTAGTGGGGACGGAAATTCACTAGATAGTCTAATCAATTTGCTCACTCAACAGCTGTCCTCATCTGAGATTGATAACCACAACAAAGTCAGTATAAGTATAGGATTTGCGGGTGATGGAGTGTACAGTCATCCATCTACTACACTGGCCTTGTGTGGGGACATTGATGAGTTCTTTCATGCAATTAACAGGCCACAAGCAATAAAAATTGGACTGATGGAGGCAGAATTGCACTATCAAGGAAATATTGTTTTGGGGAAACAGCGAATGCTGGACGTTTAGCTCATAAACTTTCAGGAGATGACTATAATAAATTTAAGAGTAATACGAAGGGAATGTTTCCTAAGATTATTTCAGCCGATGATGTTGCAGATCAGATACAAAGTGCACGGCGTAAGCAAGGAGAAACCCTAGGGTCCTTTCTGATACGTCTCCTTACATTACGAGACCAACTTGATCAATTAGAACCAGAACGAGCAACTTATACTTTAGCTGATGTAGTGAAATCATTTTTGAAGGCAATGCCAAAGAGGTTTAGTAAGGAAGTTACTGTTCAGGATAAACAAGACCCACATAAACTACTAAAGAAGGCCTTAACATTTGCTGAGCATCACCCTGAATCTCACTTGACTGCTCAGGCGATACGCGAGCGGGAAAAGATACCCTCCTGCGTCGCATTTGTTGCCGGAGAAGCTAAGGAGAAAGGGGAAGCTCCAGAAAAACACAACCCTTCACCACAGTCCAAACGGGCCCACGTACAGAAATTAGGGACTGGGGGTGATGGGGACCGACGAGAAACAAGGAATAATGAAAAAAGGGAAAATAGTTCTCGTAACGGGCGTGAAGCAGGGAGTTGTTTGTCCTGTGGGATGCGAGTACCTAACCATGAGCCTAAAAATTGCTTTAGAAATCCCCGAAACACTAGACAGTTGCAAAAGGGGGTAAGAGGAAGAACTTTCCCGTCGGCTACTGGATCAAAATACTCTGCATTAAATCCTGTGAGAAGTAGTAATACTTATAGGCCTCAGGGGCACGAAGAGGTGACTTGTTTTAAGTGTGGAGGACTAGGTCATATTGCCCGTAAGTGTAGTTCCCAAGGTGATAACTACAAACCCAAGGGAAGAGAAGGTAAGTTACAGGAAAAGAGGGATTGACGTGTTGGGAGGACTGTAAACCCTGTAGGGGTGATTCATCTTGTTTCAGCTGTGAAACAAGGAGATAGTTCTTGGAGTATCCGTGTAGGATTAGATACGGGAGCCAGAGTATCAGTCATGTCACGAGAAAAATTAATAAAAATGGGGCTAGCTTGGAAAATCAAACTTTCTGATGCTCAAATACAAGGAGTGGGGGGTAACCCTTTACCAGTATGGGGTGAGATTACTTTGACAATCACTTTTGGCAGTTTTACTAGTGATGTTACACTTATAGTTACAAACTTATTTGAGGGAATAGATGCATTATTGGGGTGTGATTTTGCTCAGGCTCACAAATTAACTATTACATCTAGCCCCTGGACAGTAACTATTGATGGTAAGGAAATCCCCATAGCGAGTGAACCTCACCAAGAGTCCCCTCGCTCCAGGTCGGAAGAAAAAAGTAAAATAATTATATGTGGAATTAGATCTTCCATACCGGGAAAAGAGTCCTCCCAAACATCAGACCCAAAATTAACAAAGACAGACTATTGTAGCTGTACGTCAACTAAGACAGGGAAAAAGAAGAATATAAATGCATACGAAGTGGTATTTTCAGAGACCTGTGATGTAGCTCCTAATTCTTATGGCACCAAGCAGGCAATAATTAGAGACAGGAAGTTTCAAGGTGGGGAATCCTATCTATTTGAGCCCTCTGAGGATAATGCAGATGCATCTATATTTTTCTCGGAAATTATACATGTCCCAGCCGGACAAAAGGAGGTAAGTCTCCCATATGTGAATATCAGAAAGACCCCTGTATGAGTTATCAGAAAGAGAAAGGTAGGTACCCTCAGACCTTTGATCATTCACAGAAGATGATGGAAATACGATAGGTGCCGTTTTAAAAGAGGAAAGGTTGGCTGACGGTACTACCAGAATTAGTAAACTTTTAAAAGAAGTGGAAAAAACATTCCATATGGGTAGTAAGGAATATGAAACTATAAGGGATTTAATATATAAATATCCAAATGTTTTCTCTTTAGAAGATGAACCACTTACTATTTCCAACACTTTCTTTCATGAAATTATCACAGAAGGTAAGTCGGTATACACCAGGCCCTACACCATACCCCTGAAATACCATGATCAGATCCGTGAGAAAATTGGAGATCTTGTAAAAAGAGGAGTCCTAAGACCCAGTAAGTCTCCCTATAACCATCCTTTAGTTCCTGTAGTAAAGAAAGATGGATCCATAAGACTTTGTCTTGATTTTAGGCGATTAAATGAACAAATACTAAATGATACATATCCCTTGCCAAATATTGACTTAGTTCTTGCGCAAATGGGAAAAAGTAAATTTTTTACATCTTTAGATCTCCGTGAGGGTTATCACCAGATTCCATTAACTGAAGCATCCCGTGAGAAAACTGCCTTCACTCCTCCTGAGGGTCGTTATGAGTATTTGACACTACCTTTTGGTTTAAAGGATGCCTTGCTGGGGTTATAGGTCAAGTAGGATGGTGTTACCTTGATGATATCTTGGTTACAGGTCATGATTGGGATAGCCATCTAGCAAACTTAACAGAAGTAGTACGTCGCTTGAGTAAAGCTAAACTTTCTCTTAAACTAGAAAAGTGCCGTTTTTTCCAAAAGGAAGTGGATTTTCTGGGACATGTGGTCAGCCAGGAGGGAATGAAGGCACAGCCTCAAAAGATTAAGGCGATTAGGGATTTTCCTAGGCCGAAGACTTTGAGAGAACTACAGTCTTTCTTGGGACTTGCAAATTATTACCGTAAATTTTTGGAGGATTTCAGCAAGATGGCTCGCCCATTGTATGAGCTAACCAAGATGGGGAAGAGAAAAACCAAACCCTCTCAATTGATTGACTGGAATAATGAAGCCGAGATGAGCTTTGTGAAGATTAAGGATGTAATTTCTAGGGAAGTTGTGTTATCTCTTCCTGATTTTTCTTGACTCTTTTCCCTTACCACTGATGCTAGTGATTACGCTATTAGTGGAGTGTTGCAACAGGAGGATGACCAAGGTAGGTTGAGACCTTTGTCTTTCTTCTCAAGACTTTTAAATAAGGCAGAAAGAAATTATAGCACCCTTGAACGAGAAGCCCTCGCAATAGTGTATGGTCTTAAAGTAAACAGACCCCTGCTGTTGGGGCACAAAGTAAGGATTTTGACAGATCATAGACCCCTAAAGTATATCTTTATTACTAACTCCAACAATACACGAGTAGCTCGATGGCGATAGCAGGTAGCTGAATATGATATTGAAGTTGACTACCTCACAGGCAAAGATAATGTTGTCGCAGATGCGCTCTCTCGTATTAGACTGGACGAAGAAGTTATTGGAGCTGTTACTTTAGATGATGGGACCAGAGCAGATGAAGTTCTAGAATGGGACTTACGTAGCTTGTCTGTAGCTCAGAACAAAGATGTAAAATGGGGAAAGTTAAAGGAATACTTGAGAGGTAATTCCGAGGTTATACCAAAACTCCCAGTTCCAGTTGGGCAGTTTAGATTAGGAGAAGATGGTCTTCTCAATAGGCTTTTTCAGGATAAATATGCGCATAAAATTAGACAAATAGTCATTCCCTCCGCATTTGTCCACAAGGTGATTAAGCTAAACCATGTCCTTCCGATTGCGGGACACGGTGGAAAGAATGCAACTTTAGCTCGCCTTCGGAGAATGGCATATTGGCCATCCATGGTAAGAGATGTTGAAAAGTTTCTGAAGTCATGTAAGGTTTGCTTGAAATTCAAACCAGCACGATGTGCCAAGGCACCAATTTTAAAGTATCCTGAGGTAACTTGTCCGTTCCAGAGAGTTCACCTTGATTTAATTGGTCCTTTACCTGTTAGTGATCACGGGCATAGATACATTCTTACCGTAATCGATAGTTTTACAAGATACGGCATTGCAGCTCCATTGAAGACTAAAAGTGCTAAGGAAATTGCTGAAGCATATGTTAGACAAGTTATATCTATATTTGGGGCCCCTGAATCTGTTGTGAGTGATAATGGAGGTGAATTCTTAGCTGAAGTTTTTCAGGGAGTTCAAACCATATTAGGAATAAAGCATAGTACAGTAACCCCATATCACCCTGCTGCAAATGGTATGGCAGAGTGATTTAATGGATCATTGATAAGAATTTTACGTACCATGGTAGATGATGTTGTATCATGTTGGGATGAGATGTTACCCCTAGCCTTATTGGCCTATAACACGGCCTACCATCGCATTATTGGCGATACCCCATTTTTCCTTACATTCCTGAGAGACCCATGTCTGCCTTTTATTAAGTTTTGTAGACCAGGAAGGTGCTACTATAATGTTGATGACTACAGACAAAAGTTATTAGCAACAGCAGGCATGGTATTTGAATTTGGTTCAACGGGAGGTTGCAATGTCCCTCCCCAATGCACCAGGACCAAGGAAGTTAAACAGACCATTTGCTGTGGGTGACAGGGTGTACATAAAGAATGTAAGAAAGTCGGGAGAATCACGTAAGTTTGCTCCTTTGTATGTAGGTCCCTACCGAGTGCTAAAGATTATTAATCCTGTTATTTTGAAGATAAGGAATTTGGGCACTGGTAAGGTTTTAAATGTGCACATTGACCGAGTTAAAGTTGTTGCAGAGAGTGAAATTTCTATTGATGAAAACCCACATGTGGGACGCCCATACCCACTGCCAGATGAATCGTTACATTCTCATATGCAACAATAGAATGGCATCTTAGAGACCTAGAAGGCGTTGACATTGATGAGGAAGCTGACGCTTTAGCTTTAGAGAATGTAGATGAAGAGAAAGATAGTATGGGTATGGAGAGTGACAGAGATTGCGTGAATGAAAGAACTAACCAAGTTTCTGCAGGTGAAAACTCCGGTGAGGCACTTCCTGGCGCTTCCGCTCCTCATCCTATCACAAATCCTGCACCACCTATTCCATCCCATCCTTACTCCTTAAGATCCTCATCCCGAGTCCCTGAGTTCCCGAGGGTAATGGACAAACCCCTTGAGTATATAAATTCCCATTCCAGATATGGCCCTTAACCCAGCATCGTACTGGTCGTATTCACTCACAGATTGAGAAACTCCGCCATGGTTATATAGAACAGGCGAAGTTAGTGAATGTCCATAATCAGATATTAGATTCCCACTCACAAGATATCTCCATTATAAATGAGAGTATAAGTAATCTGGAAGCTGCATTAAATCATACAAAGATTCTTTTGAAAGATATTCAGAAAGATAATTTTAGTCTCAGACAGTCAGTTGCAACAGTGCATTTTACGTCCTTGGTCCACACAGCATTTGTGTTTATGTCCACTCATGTTTCCAACTTGAAGAGGGCACTTCTTGCTTCATTAAAGTGCTCTCTTGACCCATATTTACTCCCACGTGATAAATTGCTTACGTTATTACAGAATATTTATCACCGTGGCAAGGAACTCCTTTTTCCAGTCACCACCGACTACCTGTCCTTGTGGTACGATGTGATAAAGGTGATTCCTAGATCAGTTGAGGATGGTGTTATCCTCTATATTCAGATTCCACTTGCAGGTGACCCAGAGATAATATTTGACTTGTTTAAAGCCACTCCAATTCCCATTCCCACTGGAGAGGGATTTTTCTCTCTCCTTTCTAATATTAAGCCTTTATTTGCCATTAGCCACACTAGAGATTATTACAAAGAATTAGAGATCTCTGACCTTGATATGTTTAACTGTGTAAAACACAACCACTTATATGTATGTACAGACATTGGTCCTATTTTTTCCTCATCCACAGCTCGTTCCTGGCTATCCTCCCGATTTCTTGGACAAGACCCCGTGTCTAATTGTTACTCTGTATTGATTCGCACTTTTTGCCCGCAGTTGATTCCTGTTGAAGGTTCATTTTTATACATAACTCCCGAGCCTTTCCAATTGTCTGTCGCTTGCCCTGGTCACCATGGAACCCGAACCCGACTCCAACTGACTGGTTCTGGTTTCCTTGTACTACCGGAGTCCTGCTCCGCCAGGAGTGATACCTTTGTTGTTCCTGCCCAGAGTACGACCCAGGGGGCTGCTGTTACCTACAATACAGCCGTCCTCAACTCTACTCTTCCCGATGCAGTCCGCACCTTTCTGGCATCCGCCCCGCCCACACCTAAACTGGAGATCCTTCGTGTGCAAGCCCGGAGTGAAGGTGAAGCCACAGACCTTCTGCGGGAATATGAACTTCGCCACCGCATCCAGCCCCTAGAGGACGACTTATCCACTACGCACCTACTGGCCATTGCAGTTATGGGAGGACTAGCCTTTTTTGTCCTCTCTCATCTGAGCTGTGTGCTGGGAGTGGTTAGCCGTTACTGGCGACGTCGCGACGATGCTTCCGCAACTGCCCAGACGCCTGCTCCAGGGGACGACGCCATGGATCTCCTCCCTTCTCCTGGGCCCTCCCTCTCCACCCCTCAGGCTGCAGGGACGCAGCCTCATCAAAGGGGAGGGTAATGTCGTGGATAAGATACGCATGATCTCGTAAACAACGCGAGGCAGAGCGGACGTACCATCCGGTCGCAACATCAAAAATAGAACAATACGGCGAAGACGAGGGCGAAATCCAGAAAAAATGGTCAGATGAAAAGATGGTAAACAGGAAGATGACCCATGACGTCAAACTGAGCGCGTGGTTCACGCCATGACTAATAGAAGCTTCTAGAAGCCACGAATACGAAAACAACTAGTTGGAGGCGATCACTAGATATATCACAATATTCAAGTCGGGTATCAAGAAAATAACACGGAAGGCAGATAGACAAAAGTTAAAGTGATAAATACAGTGTTGAAAATTTGCTGGGACATAGGAAAGTCCTGACGCAGATAGTTTTCAAATAAGTGAAGAGAAATTATAATTATATTCATGATAACTGCTAAGGGTGTGACAGGAAGGGCTCCCATAGTGGGAATAAAAGACGGTCGAGACAGACCAACGAAGGAGTAGGAGTTTGGAGTTTGGCTTCGAAGGTCATCTCTGGTAGCACCTTGCAGCCATGTCACTTTGGTGGCATTTTTGGGTAAGCCCTATTGAAGCAGTTTAAGGGTTTCTTGTTTAAGGGGGAACATGGTGGACGGGAATGTGCTATGGAAAATGTGTATTAAGTAGTTTATAAGTATTTCTTGATTGATGTATGACTATATAAAGGACCAAGAATTGTATTTGACTAAGTTCATTTTAAAGTAATAATCATATAATGGAATAATTATAGATTTGATTGTCAAGTTTGAAGAATGATATAATTGAAGACATATAGATTTGAATTCTAAGTGTACTGATATATTAAGTTAGCATAGAGAGTAAGGAATTAATGATTTACTTTTACGAGATCTCAGCTCTACGGAAGTGTGACTTAACAGTGATGATGATTGTTAATTTCCGGTAGAGCGTAAGAATAAGTTTATTGTTTTGTATGTAATCATTAAGTATTTCCTAGAATAAGTTTGCTTGAGTTAATTGTGGCTTAGCAATATTAATTCAGTATTATGATTGCCTGATTTAGCACAAGACATTTTATGTCCGTACTCATTTACTTTTTACTGGAGATAATTTTGAGTTTAAGTTAGTAATTGTGTAAAGACATTAACTTAGTATTTTAAATTGCTTGGTATAAGTAATTCATCTTGCCTAAATATAATTCTCACTATTTTCTGTATTTCAATTTGTTTACAAATATTTTTATGATTTCAATCATTGTATGTGAAGAAAGGAATTCTTTTATTAACTGCTTACATCTATTTTAAGCATTGACATTGGTTAATTAATAACAGCTTGCTTAAATTTATATTATGTAGTTTGTATGTTAACAATTAGAGTAAAGTGGCAATTTATTTGTTAAAGTTAAAAGATGGATATTTAATATGGTATAATTATTGTATTGAATTATAATGAACTCAGATGTTATATTATTGACATATGAATTTATGTGATTGACTTTACATGTTTACTATATATAACACTTTACAGTTAATAAATTAGTTGTAGATTCTCTAATAAGTTGTGAACTTTCCTTTACATTTGTCTAAACAAATTAATACAAGTTGAAAAAGTAAGATCTGTGAGAGAAATATGACTAGTATGAACTATTAAGACTACATCAGATACTGAGGAGATAATATAATTGTTGGTGCAAAGAGGCAACAACAGTGTGACATGCTGGTGCCCCCCCTGTATTGGTCCTATAGAAAAGTGTACGGGTAAATAACTAGTGTAATTAAAGGAAAGACTGTCATTTTGTGTTTATTTCGTGCCCTGCCTCGCCACTTGGCGCTTCCCTTCGTGGTGTTCTGGGACGCTGTGGTGCTCGGTGCCTCTTGGAGCTGTTCAGTGTTCACGACCCTGTGGATAGCACGCCGTCTGCCTAGCCTGCCTTGTGTTGGTGGCAGAGAGACGAGGCGGCCGGCGTAACAATATCGATAACAATAGCAATAATAATAACAATAACTTTAACAATAACAATAATAATAATGATGATGACCATAATAATAGTAATAATAATCATGATAATAATAATTATAATGATAATAATAATAATAATAATAATAATATGAGAATAAGAAACATGATACTAATAATGATATTTTCATCATCATTATCATTATCATTATTATTATTATTATTATTATTATCATTATTGTTATCATTATCATTATTATCATTAGTAGTAGTAGTAGTATCATGATTATTGTATGCCATTACTATTATTATTATTATTATTATAACAATAATGATAATTATTATAATAATGAAGAATAATTTCAATAACAATTCAATAATAATAATATTATTATTATTATTATTATTATTATTATTATTATTATTATTACTATTATTTTTTATTATTACTATTATTATCATCATCATCATCATCATCATTATTAACAGAAATAATAATAATAATAATAATAATAATGATAATGATAATGATAATGATATGATAATGATAATAATAATAATAATGATGACAATAATAATGATGATAATATTAGCAGTATCACCATCATTATGATTATTATTATTATTAGTAGTAGTAGTGGTATGATTATTATCATTATTAGTATTATCATCCTTATTACTACTATTGCTATTATTATAACTAGAAATAAATATTAATAGAAATAATGATAATAATAATAATAATAATAATAATAATGATAATAATAATAATGTTAGTAATATCATTATTATTATTATTATTATTATTATTATTATTATTATTATTATTATTATTATTATTACTACTACTACTACTACTACTGATATTATAATTATTACTACTACTACTATTATTATCATTATTACAGTTATCATTATTATTATTAATAGTAATAGTAATGATGATGATAATAATAATAATAATAATAATAATAATAATAATAATAATAATAATAATAATCATTATTGTTATTATTATTATTATTATTATTATTATTATTATTATTATTATTATTATTACTATTTTCATTATCATTATCATTATCATTATCATTATCATTATCATTCTATCATTATCATTATCATTATCATTATCATTATTATTATTATCACTGTTATCACTATTATCATTATCATTATCATAATGTTAATAACAGTAGTAATGATTATAAGGATAATTATGATGATGATGAAGATGATGATGATAGTGGCAATAATAAAAGAAAATAATAATAATTATAAAATATAATAATAATAATAATAATAATAAAAAAATAATATAAAATATTAAATAATAATAATCTGATGTGTTCTTTGTGTGCGTGAATTGATTTGACTAGATGTTTTGTTTGTGGTTGTTCTGCATATTTTGCATGTTTTCGTTGATTTTCCCCATTGCCTCAACTTAAATCACCCTGGGTCGCTGGAAAGTGACTCGGTGTTTGATTTTAATTAGCAGATCTAAGGAAACTTTCATATAAAAAATATAAATAATAATAATAATGATAATGATAATGATAATGTAATATAATGATAATGATAATGATAATGATAATGATAAGGATAAAAAATAATGATAATGATAATAATAAAAATAGTAATAATGATAATAATAATGATGATAATAATAAAAAAAATATATATATTAATAACAATATAATATTATTTTGATGATAATTACAATGATAATATATAATAATATTAATAATAATAAAAAATAATAATATAAAAATAGTAATAGTAATAATTAATAATATAATAACAATAACAATTAAAATATGATAATAGAAACACAACAACTAATAATAGGATAATGATAAAAAAATAATAATAATAATAGGATATAATAACAAAAATAATAATAATAATACTGATGATAACGCTAAAAATTAATGCACAATCAGTCAGAACATGAATTAATAGATTAAGAAAATTAAAAAACCCCGGGGCTAACGCCCCATCTCCCCACCACCACGGATTTCCTTTTCTGCCCCCCTGCAGTTTTTTGTGAATTTTGTTACATACAAATGGCTCCACTGTCCTCAGCCGACAAGGAGTCTATCAGTAAGCCCTATAACCGATCCTGATTTCCCCATTCCTTGATTAGCGGGTAAACGGTTTTTTCTTTTTAATACAATTGATAGCAATACTGTTATTATTGTTATTGAAGTTAGATTATTAATTTTGTTATTAAATTTTTGGGTAACATTTAAACAATGAAAATAATACAAAACACCCTTTCCAAAAGTCAAGGAAAGGATAACAGGTGAGATAGGTAGGATTAATAACTGACTCCTTGGTCTGAACACATGTAGAGCCACTATTGTAAATACTATAAACAAATTTATATCACAGTGGGCATGGTATGCATTCCTTGCCATGTAATTTTTCATATTAAAGACCTTATATCTACCAAATATCAAAAAGTAAGATTTTAAACTGTGACTGATGTGGCAGATATTGGCAAGAGTAAGTACTAATTTATCTTGTAAAAATGGTCGTGCTAAAATACAGTTTCATGATCGCAGAATTGCAGAATGTTGAGCTCACCTCTCCAAAATTTTTTCAAGCCGAAAATTAATAGTAAATGCTATATTTTTTTGAGAAAAGGGAGTTTCTCCTGCGAGCTAATGTGTAGATTACTTCATTGTATATTACATTTTCGTATTGTGTACAATGAATGTTTTTGTCTTTGTTTATACTGCCACAATCATAATCCTGGATATATCAACTAAATGAAATTCACAGACCCCTACCCAAAAAAAAAAAAAATTGTAGCAAAAGTAAATTTCCCATGTATGCCTATGTTGATTCTGGGTCAATAAAAAATTTGTTTTTGTTTTTGCTATTCTTGCACTGGAGAACGTAGAAATGTTTTTTTTAAAAAGAATCACGTACCATTGACACCCCGGGATTATAGTTTCACTTATTGCAAAAATAGCCTTAAGATGCCTGGATATAATCTGCTTCATCTTAACTCCGGGCATCAGTTCCCACATCACGTCCAGCCGAGATTATAAAACAAAGGCAACCGGGGACAGACAGCTGTTGTATCCTTTTTTTGAAATTGTTTGTTCTTCTGCCTCATTGCACGCGGCCTTTTTAGATACCCGCGACGGAATTAAGAGATGTAGATATAAGATTCCCACGCTCCTTGGAGTCAGATTTTTTTCCCTCTTTCTTTTTATTCCTTCTACTTCTTTTTCGACTCCGGTTATGGCCCGCTCCTTTATGATGTATCTGTAAGGCGAATTTTAAACGTTCTCATCTGAACACATGTTTGGATGGGAATAATTGCAGCTTTCAGTTTTAATAGTGACCGAGTCGACCCCATGTTTTTGTCTAGAGCAGAGCAGAGGCCGCTTTGGGGGTTTTGCGAGCCGCGCCGTGACTCACAACTGCTCTCGGCTTTGCAACAAATCCCCCCCCATCCTCGTTGTTTGTTTCTTACTCCGATTCGATATTTTCATTCCTCTGGACTTTGTTTTTCTCTCCGATCTTTGTATTTTAAAGGCCCCTTTTTTTGCCTGTGTCGTATTTATTTCTCTTATTTTTTAGAATGAGCAAGGTATTAAATCCCCAGCTTACACCGAGTTAAGGCTTACACATCCAAAATCCTCACAGAACTTCACACCGGCGAAAACCAATGAAGTTTTACGATAAAAGAACGAGGAGAAAGGAAAAAATAAGGAGAATGCGAGGGCGGAGATGAAAGCAGATTAGAGTGGGAAGCCGTTGGGGGCGAAATGACACTCGGGTGAGAAAAGATACCCGAAGATTCAAGGTTTAAAGTGAGGGGAGAACACGCTGATGACCCTAGAGTGATCAGGAGGTCATCGTCCTCGTCCCCTCGGCCTTTGACCTTTGGGTGGAGGAACTAGCAGGAAGGGTCTCGAAGGAGTAGCAAGAATTAAGGCTGAGAGTAGGGGCTTGTGGTGAGGGGCGGTGCAGGATTTGGGCGAAAAGAAAGCAAGAAGCCAGTCGTGACCATCGAGAGGGTAATAGGTTTAAAATTTTTGCATAAAAATTATGACAACCGTTGATTCGACCAGGTAATCAACGCTTCGATATTGCGTCTTCAGCAGAAAGTTACGACTCTTGATGAAGGATGACTACAACCTTTGTTTTTATAAAATCATTTATTCTCATTTATCTTTTTCTATATGTTCCTTTAAACTCCTAGACTGCTGTGACGTGGTAGGGGATGCCTTTCAGAGATTCTTCTTAACATGAGGTGTGGATGCGTCTGGTGCTTGCTAGTGTTACTAAACAATAATCAGTGTGACGGATTCGCTGGCCCAAAGGTCCAACCTATTAATTATGTGCGTTTACATATTTTTTCACTATTCATTTCTTGTTTTTTACTTTTTTTTTTCTAAAACATTTATTTCCTGCTGTCCAGAGAAGGCCAGCATCCGCGATGAAACCCAAACATTGTCATTATATAACTTATCGTGTGATCGATCCAGTGCACCACTTGATACCCGCCGGTCCTGTCGCCTGGGGCTGGTGCGTCCCTCTGGCTCAAACGCATAGGAAATGTGGTGTAGTGACAGCCGACTGCAAGAGTCGTCGTCAAATATTCGGGCATCGCCCCCAAAGGGCAAGACCACCCAAGAGCCGGCCCCGTGCCTTGACTCCCCCGGGGAAACGCGTTCTGCCAAGCAGCGAAGTGAATCCGGGCAGAGACGTAATGAAGCTTATCTGCAGCGAAAAGACTCAGCGAGAATGAAGACCAGGCACAAAACCTCGCGAGTAGCATTCTCCTCTGTTTTTGTTCCTGTGTTGTTATTTTTCGCCATGGTACTTTTCGGCTGTCAAAAAGTCTTGCTTATATCATCCCCTATAAGAATTGTACGGGTAACATTACTCCCCGTTTTCCCTTTTGTAAAATCAACATATTAATATTATATATATATTATATAATAATATATTATATATATATATATATATATATATATACACACATTATATACACTTTTCTTTCTTTCTTTCTTTCTTTTTTGTATTTACACCAAAATAAATATCGTATCGGGGCCCAAGCTTTTCTACGAACCCTAGATCATTAGATTAGTCAGGAAGGTCATATTTTCAGGTAATTATTTAGAAGTGCGCAAAAAAGGCGAGAGCAGGTTTCATCACTCGATCGTCGAGCCGATAAGAACTCACTGGTCCCTTTGTATGACTACTAGCACTCGGGATTATCGGCATCCGGGGGCTCCAGATCTTCCATCTTAATCATGGAGGGTAATTAAGAACTAAACATTAATGCAAGACAGCCTTACCTTGTCCAATGGAAGGAGACACGGGGGGGGGGGGGGCGTTGCCAGGCACTTGGGGTTCGTGGGCCCTCGACCTCTGCACATTCTTTCCTTTCTTCGCCCTCTCTTCTCTTCTCTCAATTCCTCTTCGCAATCTCTTTCTCCGCTTCTTCCTTTAGTCCCCCTTCTTTTCGCCTCCTCTATGCGTTTTTTATCGGCCGGACACAGCACCTTAGTCACTCACTTTATTCATGCATATTATCCGCCTTCTCTCCCCCAGTTATTCTTATTTAAAAAATTATAAATCGAGAATCTATATCAGCTTCCCTCATTCCTTGATCTTCACTTTTCCCAGTCTTGAAGAGAGAAACTTAACCGTAAAATTTTGTCCAGTAAACTGAACAAAATGCTTTAAACATACATTTAGACAGACAGATAATGATGTAGATAGATAGACAGAAGAGAGAGAGAGCGAGAAAGAGAGTGAGTGGAAAAGGGGGGGGGGAAAATAACTGACAGAAAAAAA
>NC_051397.1:19707060-19719560 GCF_015228065.2 Penaeus monodon
CATCTCCTTTTGAAAGTCTTCAACGCATCCGCCGGCTCTACCACCAGCATTTCCTCCAGTTTGAACCCCCGGGGAACCTTTCAAAATTGTGAGAATAGGTAGTGCATTTGATGCTCATGTTGCATCCAGGTTTTTAAAGGCAGTCAGCATTTTGGTGACGAGTTCTGCGTGTTGCTGGCCTTGTTGTTGCCAAGGAAGTTCTTTACGACCAGAACAAATGCCTTCACGCTTCCAGTTCGACTTTATTCATTGAGTTTTCAACTCTGGATCTCTGATGAGCTGAAGTAGTTGAGGTCCGTCAAAAATGCCAGCTTTCAACTTCTCTATGGTCAATCCTGGAAAAGCCTGGCACATGTAAGTGAAGCAGCCACCATCTTTGTCCAGAGCTTTGGTGAACTGCTTCATCAAGCCAAGCTTAATGTGCAGGGGTGAGAAGAGTACCCTGTCTCTGTCCACCAGAGGGGCGTTGATGACGTTCTTTGATCTGCTAGGCTCCAATTCCTCCCGCAGAGACCACTCCTTTTTCATGTAATGCTGAGCTCGGTCCCTACTATCCCACATGCACAGAAAGCACGGGTACTTGGTGAAACCGGACTGCTGTCCCAACAAAAAGTTCACCATCTTCAGGTCAAACACAGATCATCACTCATGCTGACAATAACTAATTTTCTCCAGCAGATACTTCACCGCTTCATACTTCTCCATCAGTGAGTCGAGTGAGCCAGCGTTATAGAGGCAAACTGGTTGCCGTTGTGCACCAGAACGGCTTTCAGCGATATCTTGCTGCTGTCAATAAACAGTCTCCATTCTACAAGTTGGTACTGTGGCAATCCAAGATTGTGCAGAAGCTGTGAAACATCTGTACAGTACACCAAGTTTTTTCTTCAATGAAAAACGAAGGTATTCTTGATGTCTGTTGCGGTAGAAAGTGATGCGAGTACTGTCAGAAAGAAGGTTTTTTCTTTTCAGTCTTGATGTCAACAATTTGGCGGATGACTTTGGCAAGTTGAGGTCACGGACAAGATCATTTAGCTCCTTCTGGGAAAAGGGATGTGGAGCGTTATCGGCATCATAGCTAGGAACTACTTCAGGGTGGGTGTGAACTATCAGACATAGGATCACTCCACAGAACAGAAGCTGGCTGCTGGGCCCGGCTGCCGTCCATCTGAAGATGATCTGAAAAGTAGAAATATATAAAAAGAAGTAGGAGAAACAGGACGACTGAATATGGCTAGATTAGCAGGGAAAAGACGGGATTAGTAACGTGTTATCGGGTCAAGACTAATCCGGTTCCACGGCCAGGATAAAGGCAAGGCTCTGAAAGAAAACAGGCTGCAAGCGTGTAGGACCAAGCCATACAGGGTTATGTTACGGGAAAGACTGGTAATTGACAAGGGACAGCATGCAATCCGCTGGGGCTCTGAAAAAAAAAAAAGATAATGGCGAGCGGAAGATAAGGAAGAGTGGCTTGCCCATTACTCGTCCCAGTCAGACCCAGGGTCCCATGGCTCATCGTCTACCCCCACCGATGACGGGGCCGAAGATTCCGAATCCAACAGGTCATCTGCACCGGGATCTTGTAAAGGTCCCATGTCAGGCTCCAGGTCAGGAGGGAAAGTGCCGTCCAAACGGGGAAAGTCGTCCGGGGGGACGAATTCCGCACTTACCCGAAACGCCTTAAATTTATTGGGGTGCAGAGTGACTTCCTGCCCATTTGAATGCGGTCTCCTCACCACATAAGCCACGGGTCCGAGCTTTTTCAAAACCCGGACTGGCCCTAACCATCGGGGACCCAGGGGTCTGGTTCCATGACTGGGGTGCAGGATAACGCTACGATGCACGAAGACCAGATCCCCCTCGTTATACTCCCGCGGTCGAGCCCGCCGCCTTCGATCGTGATCGGCGGTCCAACGCTCACGAGCCTTTCGGGCGGCCTCACTAGCGACCACCCGAGCTGCACGGAGTTTCGATCTTAGTGAGGGCAAGCATCCTTCGGAGTAGATCACGTGGTTTGATCCCACAAGCGGGAAATGACTGTCCCGACCTGTGAGAAGGTACAATGGGACGTCATTTACGCTCCGGTGTATGGAGGAATTGATGGCAAACCTCACATACGGGTGGTCCTTGACCACCCGGTTCACCCTCTCCACCATACCGTTGACCTGCGGATGATAGACTGTGGTGAAGAGCGACTTCACCTGAAGGTGATGACAGATGTCGGAAAGAAGACAGTTGCGGAATTCAAGGCCGTTATCCAATAACAAGGTCCGGGGTGGACCGTACCGAGTAACGAATTCTGCAAGAAAAACATCTGCTACAGTTTGGGCGTCCTTAGATGCCAATGGGAACAACTCAACAAAACGGGTAAGGTGGTCAATCAGCACAAGGACGTACTTGTTGCCACGCGCCGAAGGGGTAAGTGTGAGGATATCAGCGGAGACCCGCTCGAAGGGCTCTACGACGTCTGGCATGGACTGAAGGGGCGTTCGGGCGATTGCCCCCTTCCTCCGCTGGCATGCCGTGCATGACGCGACATACCTTCGGGATGCGGCCAACATCCCGGGAAGTAAAATGATCCCGTAGCCGCTGATACGTCCTGTGGACACCCTGATGCCCGGCGGACGGAACGGCATGAACCGCATCCAAAGCGGCGCAGCGCAGCGACTTTGGGATTACGAGCCGAAGTATGACTCGTTCATGGTCGGACTTAACATGATATAAGACTCGGTCCTGAAGTTCGAATTGATCGAGTGGAAGAGGGATACGCCTCGGCGGAAGGCGGCCCTCCTCAAGATACACTATGAGCTGCTGCCACATGGGGTCGTCCCGCTGATGACGCTCCACCAAATCGGGCTGCAGTAAGGGACTATCGAGGTCAGCAATGGGTGCGATCTGACGACTGAGCAAGTCAGGGACGTGGTGGACTCGACCCGGCTTATAGAGAAGCTCAAAGTCATAGAATGTCAGCTCGTGTGCCCATCGCGTCATCCTTACCGATGCTGTTGGCTTGCGGAAGACAGATACCAACGGTCTGTGATCTGTAAAGATACGAAACCGTCTTCCATACAGGTAAGGATGGTAATGCCTAACGCTTTCGACCACAGCAAGAGCTTCCAGGTCGATGGTCGGGTACCTGGTCTCGGCGTCCCTTAGCTTCCGAGAAAAATATGCAACCGGATGGAGTTCTCCATCCTTATCCAGCTGCATAAGACAAGCACCGATCGCCGTGCCCGAGGCATCGGTGTGAAGCTCAAAGGGTTTCTCAAAATTTGGCTGGATTAAGCAAGGTGCGGTGGCAAGCACTTGCTTAAGTCGTTCAAACGCCTCCTGTTGAGGTTTGTCCCATAAAAATCTGGTATCTTTTTTTCAGGAGTCGAGTCAGAGTAGATGCGACCCTTGCATAATTGGGCACGTGCCTGCGAAAAAAACCAGTTGCCCCCAAGAACTGGCGAACGTGCCGTTGGTTGTGTGGTGTTTTTATGGCTTGTATCACTGTTACTTTGTCGGGGTCAGGTAAAACACCGGCCGGAGTAATCAGGGGGCCCAAAAAGAAAACGAAAAGTGTCGGTTGCGAAGCGACACTTGGCTAGGTTAAGCCTGAACCCCGCCCCAGCGAGTAACTGCAACACGGCATCAAGGTGGGACAGGTGCTGCTCAAACCCTGCGCTGTATATCACAACGTCGTCGAGATATGCCAGTGCGTGGTGGCCCAACACCGGGTTGAGAACGGCAGCGATAGCCCTCTGAAAAGTTGACGGAGCCGTCGTCAATCCAAAAGGCATACGCGAAAATTGAAAGAGACGGGAGCCGTCGGAAAAAGCTGTCTTTTCTCGGTCCCTCTCATCCACCTCAAGGGTTTCCAGTATGCACTTTTAGCGTCGAGGACGCTAAACCAGGATTTACCCCCCAGCTGATCAATGGCAGCGTCCATCCTGGGTATGGGATATGCGTCTGAAACCGTTTTCGCGTTCAAAGCACGGTAGTCGACGCAGAAGCGTGTCGTACCGTCCTTCTTTTTCACAAGCACAATGGGAGAGAGCCATGGAGAACAAGAAAGCTCAATCACCCCGTCTGCAAGCATCTTGTCGCATTCCGCACGGATGTACTGCCGCGTACTCTCCGGGAGGTGCCACTGTTTCACACGGATAGGTTGGTCGTCCGTGGTTTTGATTCTATGCTTCATGTGTGGCACCACACCCGGAGGCAGCCCTTCGTTAAACAGATCCGGGGTAACGATCAAGTACCTGGATGAGCTGTTCACGTTGAACTGATGACAGGTGAGCAAGATCCACCCGAGGAACACTAGCCGCCCCTGCTGATGAGGGGAGTTCCTCGTTCTCGAAAGAACATACCGGGAAGACCTCAAACTTGTCCGTGTTGTAACCAAAGTCGTTAAGTCCGTGTGTGAAATCGAACCGGTCCTCAAAGTCCGCCAGGATATCCGGTTCGTCTCCATCATCAATGGGAGTCGGGGAAGCCATGCCCAAAGCTCCCCGACTATCCCCGAAGGATGAGCCTCCATCTTCCGGGTTGACGCCGGAATCCTGGTCCACCGATTCCGCGTCGTATGCAAGACAATTCGGTGAAACCTCCTCCACGATCGCCGCATAGCCAAAGACGAATCCTTGCTCGATCTCAACCGGAGCTCCCTGATCGTTGACGACCCAAACGTCAACCTCCGGTAGGGAGAGGTCCACCAACGAACGAGGTACCAGGATCTTGGCTGTGTCGCTCTCAACACAAGCCAATCCAGCCTCCCCGCCGTTCACAAGACATCGCACGAATCGCCCCGCCCGAGGAGGACAAGTGACTTTCCGCGCACATCTAATTGCCCCTTCTCGGTCCCCGTTGCCCGCACTACAGCAACGCAGTAGGGTGTCTGGTTCGTGATACGTCAAGATACCGAGGGACCCAGCACCAGAGAAGGAAACACGGAGTCGGGCCCCGTTGAAGGCTGGAAATCTGGTGTTGTCGTCGACCACGACCACTGAGTGCCGGCACTTACAGGCTCGGGAAAATTTAAATTCAAGGGTTGCCTTACCCTTGGTGTCCAACGTGGCCCCAGATGCCCCCTTGAGGCCACGCGAGTGAGGCGAGAGCGAGGTGTTGGAAATCCTCCTGAAACAGGACTCCTTCACCACCGCTGCCTCACTTCCCGAGTCAATGAAAGCTAGGACTTTAGTCCCAGCAACCACACAATTCAACAGCGGCCGTCCCGCCTGAATCTGTGCCTCGGGGAGCTCCGGTTCCGTGGAACTGTCGCTCCCTTCGGCGCCCACCATCACCGTCTCTGGCGGTGGTTCTTTGAGGTTGTGGTTGTGTTCTGTCGGGCGGTGTGCTATGCAGTCCTGCGCGAAAAAAGCACCGTCTGGCCACATGCCCTCGGCAGCCACACCGGGTGCACTGATGACCCTCCCGCACCGCACGACACTCGGAAGCGTCATGCGTAGTCACCTGATGGTGGGGACACCAGCGTCGGGGTTCTCGAGTGCGTACGGGCAAATCAACCAGGGGATCAACCGGAGGGGAACCTGCCGGAGATCGACCCTCGTGAGGGGTAGAGGAGCGAGGTTTAGGCCCTGCCTCGCTCGAGAAACTGACCAAGGGTTTCTCTACCCGCCCGGCATAGTGCCGATGGTACCAGACTTTTGGGCTGCTTCGACCACCCGATAAAGCGGCTGATCCTCTACCAGCAGGAGCTTTTCCCGCATCCAGGGTGGGAGTCCCTGGAGAAAAGTTCTCCGCATCAGAGGTTCAGCTGGCCCAAGTTCACCAGGATAATCGCGCATACCCTGGTAAACCACGGTCTCGACCGCGAGATAGAAGTCCCTGGGGGAACTGTCGTCGAGTACGTACGACCCCAAATGCCGTAAGTACTCCATCGACGAGCACGTTCCCCGGAGACGTTGTCGAAGGGTCTCCTTAAACTCGTCCAGGTCCCTATCCCGTCGAAGACTGGGGAGTTAATGACAACGTCCGCCGTCCCCTGCAGCTAGCACGGGCGGCACGGATCAGAGCCTCATCCGTCCCGTAAGGATGGGCCTGCTCAACGTGTCGCAACCAGGTTTCCAACTCCTGATTCCTCCGAAGAGGCTGGCTGGCTGGGACCTCCGCCCGGTAAAGCGGGATCGGGTCGCGTAGGGTTATACCCTGGTCCAGCGGACGTGGGTTGACGGGTGCTCGCTGAGACGAGTGGTCAGTCGTGACCGCATGCACTCCCGCTTCCCCCTGCGATGCAGAGGCCACAGCTGATGGTCGAGCGTGAGAGGGAGGTTCAGATGCCCTGGGCTCCAGTAATCACAAAATATTCGCGTACTGCCCTTCCAGGACACTGAACCGAGAATTAAGCCGCTCGAATTTATCCGCTAGCTCTTCGTACATCGAGAGGGAGAGGTGGTCACGGGGCTCTAACCTTTGCCCCAAAGTCAATGACTGAGCGTTATCTGCTCGAGGAAATTCGGGACCCTCGAGGAGGGTGTTTGCAGAGGAACCCGAGGACTCAGTGGGTTCTCCTAAGGCGCTATTGCGTGTACGAGGCATTTCTCGTACCAGCACTTACTCTACAACCTTTTACTGGGCTTGCGATGGACTTGCACAAAGGCTTAACCAGACACTTTATAATGAAAACTGTTCTATCCCACCGCTGCCTACTAGCGGGGCGTAGACCCAGTAGAATTCACTATGTCTGGTTGAGTTCGGGCTCAACCGAGAATATAGATTTCATTTGGGAAAAGATTCGTCTGCAGTGAACAGATGTAAGATTCCAGGCCTACGGCACGCTGCCACCACCCGATTAGTAGGTTCGGGAACCGTGTGTGTTGTGTATGGGGGTGTGAATGTTGTATGAAAGAAGGGTGGAAGGAAAGTACAGGATGTATGTGCTGAATGTTGGATGTGTAAGTGTGTATATGTGAAAAGGGAGATAGCGTAGGCTGAGCGTCTGCGTGGACGTGTTTGGAAGAAAAACGCAAGATCATAAAATTCTTCCTCTTCCCCTTTAGTTTGAGCATCCACCTGCTGGGAAATGGGAACCAGGTATAGCAAAGTTATGGTCTGTTCTAGAGTATCAGCTTAATATACTCCGATTCATCTAGCCTTCTTACAGCCTTTCAGGGGTTGCGAGATAGAGTAACCAGCAATGTGCTGTTAAGGAGACCCAAGCCCAAGAAAGTTTCAAGCATTCAGCCTTAGTCTGAACCAGAACTTAAGATGTAAATATCATTTTTTATTGACTGGGACCGAGTGAAAGCTCTACGATAGTATGATATTTATTGAGCAAATCGCACTCATTAGGGAGGTCTACAGGAATTCAGTCATGGGAAATGTTTATAGATGCGTACATCACCAATTTATCACAGCGGGGGTGATGCACGTGAAAGCCACACCAGATATACTCAAAAATGACTCACCAACATATTTTCACTCCAAAGTTGGCGTCTCAACTCCATAAGTATTTTTTAAACAGAGTGTAGCACGAACACATATCAATTCTAATATGAACAAGTAATTTCCAACCCCAAAATGGAGATTAACTGTGAAAAACAAACAAAAAACAAAAACAAAAGCAAAACAAACTAGTGCTGATAAACTCTGCATAAAAACACTTGTGTAAACGATAAAATAAATATTTAGAAATATCATGTAAGAGACATAATTTAGAGTCGAAGGCCAAAATAGAAGAAAATAACGCAAAGGAGACCACAAGATACGGACTGCCTGACACCCACAAGGTCGGACAGGTATCAAGACAACAAAATCGAGACAAAGTAAAAGAAGGTAAAATGTAAAATGGCCCTGAAATTATTATGGGCGAGACTTAATGAAATAAGCCTTCCTCCCAGGAGGTACGGATCCTCAAGCTGAGGGAAGGAAACTAAGAATTGACTTAGTTTCAAAACACTGAATGGCACACTGGAGGTACGGATCCTCAAGCAGTGTTCCTTCTATGTGACGTGGTCCTTTTGTACTCTTGACACTTTGAGTTCACAAAGTGCTGCTTTGGACAGAGAAAGAGAGTGCACTCCACAGATGATGATGTAGCGTGCCACACGCCAAAGTCAAAAGAGACCAGGTGTCTCCCAAACACAACCACTAAATACTTAGTTTTGCGGAGGCAAACTCGGCAAGTCCTGGCGCGGAGCGAGGTAAATCCAAAGAAGTAAATCCAAAGCGAGCACACGAAAACACTGAGAACGGGACCACAGTACACACAGAAGTCAGGACCGAACTGTCCTCCCCTCACAAAACTAGGGGTATTTATACCCGAAAAAGACCCTCAGGCCATGCCCCAGGCATGGCGCGAAAAGAAGAAAATATGCAAAATAAGAGTTGGACTACCAACGCGATAGTCCGGCAGTCCAAACAAGCCAACGACCCAAACAACCGTGAAAAGAGAGGGAGAGAAAAAACACTATCAAACGACCATTACTCCCTTCAGGGGCTATTGTGACACTTTGGAAGGAAAGCATATATAGGAAAAAAATGGTAATGTACAATTTACGGTATGGGACTTGGGAAATTAATAAATCTTTTATTTTTCTCGGAGACTTCAACACCATCCAAGTAACGAGACTTGGTTTAAAATATGTTCTTTGGTTATTTTTATAACCATGTTCATATTATTTCGTAACACTGCCCGCCTCGGTGGAAGCGGAGCCTGGGATGTCTCCTCCAAGTCAATGGCAGCATCGCAGAGTTCCCCTCGTCCTTTGTTCCGTGGTAGAGAAGGCAGGCATGTGGCATGGTAAAGACCCGGCCTCAACCACTCGGCGTCCGAGGACGATGTCAGTCCAGGCGAGATCGACCTTAGAGTCGGCGAGTGCGCAGCCGTACACTACAATTATCATCATCATCATTATTAACAGAAATAATAATAATAATAATAATAATAATAATGATGATAATATTAGCAGTATCACCATCATTATGATTATTATTATTAGTAGTAGTAGTAGTGGTATGATTATCATCATTATTAGTATTATCATCCTTATTACTACTATTGCTATTATTATAACTAGAAATAAATATTAATAGAAATAATGATAATAATAATAATAATAATAATGATAATAATAATAATGTTAGTAATATCATCATTAATATTAATATTTTATTATTATTATTATTATTATTATTATTATTATTATTATTATTATTATTATTATTATTATTATCATTATCATTATCATAATGTTAATAACAGTAGTAATGATTATAAGGATAATTATGATGATGATGATGATGATGATGATGATAGTGGCAATAATAAAAGAAAATAATAATAATTATAATAATAATAATAATAATAATAATAATAATAATAATAATAATAATAATAGTAATAATCAATCTGATGTGTTCTTTGTGTGCGTGGATTGATTTGACTAGATGTTTTGATTTGTGGTTGTTCTGCATATTTTGCATGTTTTCGTTGATGTTCCATTGCCTCAAACTTCAATCACCCTAGGTCGCTGGTAGTGACTCGGTGTTTGATTTTAATTAGCAGATCTAAGGAAACTTTCGTATAAAAATAATATTAATAATAATAATAATAATAATAATAATATAATAATAATATAATAATAATAATAATAATAATAATAATAATAATAATAATAATAATAATAATAATAATAATAATAATAATAATAATAATAATAACAATAACAATAACAATTATAATATGATAATAGAAACAACAACAACAATAATAATAGGATAATGATAACAAAAATAATAATAATAATACTGATGATGATAACGCTGACAATTAATGCACAATCAGTCAGAGACATGAATTAATAGATTAAGAAAATTATAAAACCCGGGTTAACGCGCCCATCTTCCCACCACCACAGATTTCCGTTCTGTCCCCTGCAGTTTTTTGTGAATTTTGTTACATACAAATGGCTCCACATGTTCTCAGCCGACAAGGAGTCTATCAGTAAGCCCTAGTAACCGATCCTGATTTCCCCATTCCTTGAATTAGCGGGAAAACGTGTTTTTCTCTTTAATACAATTGATAGCAATACTGTTATTATTGTTATTGAAGTTAGATTATTAGATTGTTATTAAATTCTTGGTAACATTTAAAACAATGAAATAATACAAAACACCCTTTCCAAAAGTCAAGGAAAAGGATAAACAGGTGAGATAGATAGGATTAATAACTGACTCCTTGGTCATGAAACACATGTAGAGCCATCTATGTGTAAATACTATAAACAAATTTATATCACAGTGGGCATGGTATGTATTCTTGCCATCCGTGCCGATTGGGATAAGAGTTTTTCTTCCAGAAGTCGCCTCTCGTAGACATGTAATTTGCATATTAAAGACCTTATATCTACCAAATATCAACAAGTAAGATTTTAACTGTGACTGATGTGGCAGATATTGGCAAGAGTAAGTACTAATTTATCTTGTAAAAAATCGTCGTGCTAAAATACAGTTTCATGATCGCAGAATTGCAGAATGTTGAGCTCACCTCTCCAAAAGTTTTCAAGCCGAAAATTAATAGTAAATGACTATATTTTTTATTGAGCAAAGGGAGTTTCTCCTGCGAGCTAATGTGTAGATTACTTCATTGTATATTACATTTTCGTATTGTGTACAATATCTCTGTTTATACTGCCACAATCATAATCCTGGATATATCAAACTAAATGAAGATTCACAGACCCCTACCCCCCCACCCCCCAAAAAAAATGTAGCAAAAGTAGATTTACATGTATGCCTATGTTGATTCTCGGTCAATAAAGAATTTGTTTTTGTTTTTGCTATTCTTGCACTGGAGAACGTAGAAATGTTTATTTAAAAGAATCACGTACTACTGACATCCCGGATTATAGTTTCACTTATTGCAAAAATAGCCTTAAGATGCCTGGATATAATCTGCTTCATCTTAACTCCGGGCATCAGTTCCCACATCACGTCCAGCCGAGATTATAAAACAAAGGCAACCGCGACAGACAGCTGTTGTATCCTTGTTGTAATTGTTGTTCTTCTGCCTCATTGCACGCGGCGCTTTTTAGATACTCCGCGACGGAATTAAGAGATGTAGATATAAGAGTTCCCACGCTCCTTGGAGTCAGATTTTTTTCCCTCTTTCTTTTTTATTCTTTCTACTTCTTTTTCGACTCCGGTTATGGCTGCTCCTTTATGATGTATCTGTAAGGCGAATTTTTACGTTCTCATCTGAACACATGTTTGGATGGGAATAATTGCAGCTTTCAGTTGTAATAGTGACCGAGTCGACTCATGTTGTGTCTAGAGCAGAGCAGAGGCCGCTGGGGTTGTGCAGAGCCGCGCCGTGACTCACAACTGCTCTCAGCTTTGCAACAAATCCCGCCCAGTTGTTTGTTTCTGACTCCGATTCGTTATTTTCATTCCCTCTGGACTTTGTTTTTCTCTCCGATCTTTGTATTTTATGCCCTTTTCTTGCACTGTGTCGTATTTATTTCTCTTATTTGTAGAATGAGCAAGGTATTAAATCACCCAGCTTACACCGAGTTAAGGCTTACACACCAAACTCCCTCACTGAACTTCAACACCGGCGAAAACCAATGGAAGTTTTACGATAAAAGAACGAGGAGAGGAAAAAGTAAGGAAGAATGCGAGGGCGGAGATGAAAGCAGATTAGAGTGGAAGCCGTTGGGGGCGAAATGACACTCGGGTGAGATAGATACCCGAAGATTCAAAGGTTTAAAGTGAGGGGAGAACACGCTGATGACCCTAGAGTGATCAGGAGGTCATCGTCCTCGTCCATCGGCCTTTGACCTTTGATGGAGGAACTAGCAGGAAGGGTCTCGAAGGAGTAGCAAGAATTAAGGGCTGAGAGTAGGGGCTTGTGGTGAGGGGCGGTGCAGGATTTGGGCGAAAAGAAAGCAAGAAGCCAGTCGTGACATATCGAGGAGGGTAATAGGTTTAATTTCTGCATAAATATTATGACAACCGTTGATTCGACCAGGTAATCAACGCTTCGATATTGCGTCTTCAGCAGAATGTTACGATTCTGATGAAGGATGACTACAACCTTTGTTTTATAAAATCATTTATTCTCATTTATCTTTTTCTATATGTTCCTTTAAACTCCTAGACTGCTGTGACGTGGTAGGGGATGCCTGCAGAGATTCTTCTTAACATGAGGTGTGGATGCGTCTGGTGCTTGCTAGTGTTACTAATCAAATAATCAGTGTGACGGATTCGCTGGCCCAAAGGTCCAACCTATTAATTATGTGCGTTTACATATTTTTTCACTGTTCATTTCTTGTTTTTACTCTTTTTTTTCTAAAACATTTATTTCCTGCTGTCCAGAGAAGGCCAGCATCCGCGATCAATCCTAATCATTGTCATTATATAACTTATCGTGTGATGCGATCCAGTGCTACCACTTGATACCTGCCGGTCCTGTCGCCTGGAGCTGGTGCGTCCGTCTGGCTCAAACGCATGAGGAAATGTGGTGTAGTGACAGCCGACTGCAAGAGTCGTCGTCAAAT
>NC_051397.1:19724560-19726299 GCF_015228065.2 Penaeus monodon
TTTCCATTTTTGGTTCAGCACAATGTAGTCAATTTGGTTGCGTGTTCTTTTGTCTGGTGAAAACCACGTGTACAAGTGTCTTGGGTGGTGTTGGAACAATGTATTGGCTATAACTAGATTATTTGTACTACAGAATTCAATAAAATTTTTACCTCTTTCATTTATATCTCCAAGGCCGAATTTTCCACAGGTGTCATTTTTAGATCATTTTTTCCTACTTTGGCATTGAGGTCTCCCATGATTATTTTTACATCTCTGTTAGGGATTGTGTCTAAAGTATCTTGGAGAGAGTTATAAAAATTTTCCATTTTTTCATCACTTGCAATATTGGTTGGTGCGTAGCATTGTATAATACTAATATTATGAGGTTTTGCTTGTATTCTGACTTTTAAAATGCGATCATTTATTGGGCTGTACACAATTAGTGCATTTGCAGTTTTTTTCGTGAGAATCATAGCAACTCCGTGACTATAATTTCCTTCTTCTTTTCCAGAAAAAAGAACTGTCTTGTTTTCTTTAGTTTTGAAACTTCCATTACTTTTCCAATGGTCTCACTTATTCCTAGTATTTGAATGTTGTATCTATCCATTTCGTTACAGACAGTATGCAATTTAACCATCTCTTTCATTTTCCTTACGTTCCACGTTCCGATTTTTTAAAGTGTTTCTTAATTGGACATGTTTTCTTTATCTTCTTTGTCTTCCAGATGCATGTTTAACATTGTCAGCCTGGTTGCCCACTGACTAACGCGCCCCTTGATAACCCACGCGACGGGCGATGTGGTATGAATTATCATTTCTGTATTCAATCATTGATGTAGAGGTATGTCAGGAGAAAAGAAAAGATGAGTGGAATCCCCCAAGGCTCCTTCTCAACTCGCAGTCTCCAACTAACTAGGAGGAACTATCTCTGCCGCTTTAAAACAGTTACACTGTAATACGCCAGACATATTATTTGGTGAAACCAGTAATCAGTAGAACTGAAGGTGTTTTCAACAGATATCCACTGCCCTGCTGCCGTGGTATAGGGAGCTAATAGGGTGCTATCCTTGTTCAAGGGAACCCCAGGGTGCAGTTTATTGTATTACCCAGGACATATATATATATATATATATATATATATAATATATATATATATATATATATATATATATATATATATATATATATATATATTGTGTGTGTGTGTGTAGTGTTAGACAGTTAATCTCAAATTTGTTTTAATATGATATCAAAGCTGTCGTCACTCAGTCCGGCCATTTTTCAGCTGATGACAAAGAGCAAGGACGAGGAGCGGCCTGATGCTGTTATCTTGACGCTCACTAATTACCGCCTAAGTTATCAACTTAGTTATGTTCTTGCGGTAAGGAGGAAGGGGCGAAGAGGATGGGAGGAGGAAGAGGAGGAGGAGAAGGAAGAGGAAGAGGAAGAGGAGGAGGAGGAGGAGGAGGAGGAGGAGGAGGAGGAGGAGGAGGAGGAGGAGGAGGAGGAGGAGGAGGAGGAGGAGGAGAATCAGGAGGGGTAGGAGGAGAAGAAGAATTATGAGAAAAGGAGGAGGACAGGAACAGGAGAAAGGAAAGAAAAGAGGAGGTGCGATTGTTGTTTGCTCTTCTCCCAAGGCTTCTTGTTTTATTTCAGATCATTGGCATAATTAGTTTTTTTTCAAACCAATCTTTAACTACTTGTTTAGCTTTTATTTTTATATTTGTTGTTTGCCTGTTAGATATTGTGTATTACTCT
>NC_051397.1:19726399-19748899 GCF_015228065.2 Penaeus monodon
TAATAATAATAATAAAAATTTTGATAATAATAATAATTTTTGTAGTATTTTTAATCATCATTAATATTAATATTTTGATTATAATTATTTATTAAAAAATTATATTAAAAATAATTAAAATTAAAATTTTATATACTAAATTTTTAATAACTCCTCAATACTATACTGATATTATAATTATTACTACTACTACTATTATTATCATATTACATTTATCATTATTATTATTAATAGTAATGTAATGATGATGATAATAATAATAATAATAATAAATAATAATAATAATAATAATAATGATAATCATTTGTTATTGTTATTATTTATTATTATTATTATTATTTTAAATTTATTATTTTTATTATCATTACTATAATTATTATATCCTTACCATTATCATTATCATTATTATTTTTTATTATTATTATTATTATTATTATTATTATTTATTATCACTGTATCACTATTATCATTATCATTATCATAATGTTAAATAACAGTAGTAATGATGATAAGGATAATTATGATGATGATGATGATGATGATGATGATAGTGGCAATAATAAAAGAAAATAAAATATTATAATAATAATAATAATAAAAATAATAATAATAATAATAATAATAATAATAGTAATAATCAATCTGATGTTTTCTTTGTGTGCGTGGATTGATTTGACTAGATTTTTTGGGATTTGTGGTTGTTCTGCATATTTTGCTGTTTTCGTTGATGTTCCATTTCCTCAAATTTCAATCACCCTAGGTCGCTGGTAGTGACTCGGTGTTGATTTTTTAATTAGCAGATCTAAGGAAACTTTCTTTTGAAAAAAATAATAAAAATAATAATAAAATAATAATAATAATAATAATAATAATAATAATATAATAATAATAATAATATTAATAATAATAATAATAATAATAATAATAATAATTAATAATAATAACAATAAAAAATAACAATTATAAATGATAAAAGAAACAACAACAACAATAATAATAAGGATAATGATAACAAAAATAATAATGATAATAGGATAATGATAACAAAAGTAATGATAATAATACTGTGATGATAACGCTGACAATTAATGCACAATCAGTCAGAGCATGAATTAATAGATTAAGAAAATTATAAAACCCGGGTTTAACGCGCCCATCTTCCCACCACCCGATTTCCGTTCTGTCCCCCTGCAGTTTTTTGTGAATTTGTTACATACAAATGGCTCCACATGTTCTCAGCCGACAAGGAAACTATCAGTTTAAACCCTAGTAACCGATCCTGATTCCCCATTCCTTGAATTAGCGGGAAAAAAGTGTTTTCCTTAATACAATTGTAGCAATACTGGTTATTATTGTTATTGAAGTTAGATTATTAGATTGTTATTAAATTTTTGGTAACATTTAAAACAATGAAATAATACAAAAAACCCTTTCCAAAAGTAAAGGAAAAGGATAAAACAGGTGAGATAGATAGGTTTAATAACTGACCCCTTGGCATGAAACACATGTAGAGCCATCTTGTGTAATACTATAACAAATTTATATCCAGTGGGCATGTAGTTTCTTGCCATCCTGCCGATTGGGAAAAGGTTTTTTTTCCCAGAAGTGCCTCTCGTAACAGAATTTGCATATTAAGACCTTTATTCTCCCAAAATATCAACAAGTAAGATTTTAACTGGACTGATTGGAATATTTGGCAAGAGTAAGTACAATTTACTTGTAAAAAATGTCGGAAAAAAGTTTCATGATCGCGAATTGCAAAATTTTTGGCTCCCCTTTTCCCCAAAAAGTTTCAAGCCAAAAAATTAATAGTAAATGACATATTTTTTATTGAGCAAAGGGATTTTCCTGCGAGCTAATGTGTAGATTACTTCATTTTTAATTCATTTTCGTATTGTGTAAAAATACCCCTTGTTTAACTGCCAAAATCTAATCCGGGAAATCAAACAAATGAAGACACAGCCCCCTACCCCCCCCCCCCCCAAAAAAAGTAGCAAAAGTGATTTACATGATGCCTATGTTGATTCTCGGAAATAAGAATTTGTTTTTTTTTTTGCATTCTTGCCTGGAGAACGTAGAAATGTTTTTTTAAAAGAATCACTACTACTGAACCCGGATTATAGTTTCACTTATTGCAAAAAAAAGCCTTAAGATGCCTGGGTAAATCGTTATCAAACCCGGGGGATCAGTTCCCACATCACTCCGCCGGATTATAAAAAAAAGGCAACCGCGACAGACAGCTGTTGTATCCTTGTTGTAATTGTTGTTCTTCGCTCATTGCACCGGGGCTTTTTAGAATCCGCGACGGGAATAAGAAAATTTGTATAAAAGTTTCCCCCGCTCCTTGGAGTCAATTTTTTTCCCTTTTCTTTTTTATTTTTTCTACTTTTTTTCGGGGGCCCCGGTTAGGCTGTCCTTTTTGTGTTCTGTAAGGCGAATTTTTACGTTTTCATCGAAAACATTTTTTGGGTGGGAAAATTGCAGCTTTTTAGTTTAAAGTGACCGAGGACTCATGTTGGTCTAGAGCGAGCAGAGGCCCCTGGGGTTGTGCAGGCCGCGCCGTTTACTAAAAACTGCTCTCAGCTTTTCAACAAATCCCCCCCAGGTTTGTTTCTGACTCCGTTCGTATTTTCATTCCTCTGGAACTTTGTTTTTCTCTCGATCTTTGTATTTTATGCCCTTTTCTTGCACTGTGTCGTATTTATTTCTCTATTTGTAGAATGAGAAAGGGTATTAAATCACCAGCTTACACCGAGTTAAGGCTTACACCCCAAATCCTCACTGAACTTAAACACCGGCGAAAACCAATGGAAGTTTTACGATAAAAGAACGAGGAGAGGAAAAAGTAAGGAAGAATGCGAGGGCGGAGATGAAAGCAGATTAGAGTGGAAGCCGTTGGGGGCGAAATGACACCGGTGAGATAGATACCCGAAGATTCAAGGTTTAAAGTGAGGGGAGAACACGCTGATGACCCTAGAGTGATCAGGAGGTCATCGTCCCGTCCATCGGCCTTTGCCCTTTGATGGAGGAACTAGCAGGAAGGGTCTCGAAGGAGTAGCAAAGAATTAAGGGCTGAGAGTAGGGGCTTGTGGTGAGGGCGGTGCAGGATTTGGGGGAAAAGAAAACAAGAAGCCAGTCGTGACATATCGAGGAGGGTAATAGGTTTAATTTCTGCATAAAATTATGACAACCGTTGATTCGACCAGGTAATCAAAAGCTTCGATATTGCGTCTTCAGCAGAATGTTACGATTTTGATGAAGGATGACTACAACCTTTGTTTTATAAAATATTTTTCTCATTTATCTTTTTCTATTGTTCCTTTAAAATCCTAGACTGCTGTGACGTGGTAGGGGATGCCTGCAAAAGATTCTTTTTAACATGAGGTGTGGATGGGTCTGGTGCTTGCTAGTGTTACTAATCAAATAATCAGTGTGACGGATTCGCTGGCCCAAAGGTCCAACCTATTAATTATGTGCGTTTACATTTTTTTCACTGTTCATTTCTTGTTTTTATTTTTTTTCTAAAACATTTATTTCCTGCTGTCCAGAGAAGGCCAGCCCTCCGCGATCAATCCCAATCATGTATTATATAATTTTCGTGTGATGCGATCCAGTGCACCACTTGATACCTGCGGTCCGTCGCCTGGAGCTGGTGCGTCCGTCTGGCTCAAAGCATGAGGAAATGTGGTGTAAGTGACACCGACTGCAAGAGTCGTCGTCAAATATTCGAGGCATCGCCCAAGGACAAGAGGCGTCATCGGCGACCAAGACGCCGGCCCCCGTGCCTTGACTCCCCGGGAAGCGCGTTCTCCCAAAAGCAGCAAAGTGAACCGGGGCATGAGACGTAATGAAGCTTATCTGCAGCGAAAAGACTCAGCGAGAATGAAGACCAGGCACAAAAACCCGCGAGTAGCATTCTCTCTGTTTTTTTTCCGTGTTGTTATTTTCGGCCATGGTACTTTTCGCTGTCAAAAAGTCTTGCTTATATCATCCCCTATAAGAAAAAGTACGGGTAACATATCTCCCCGTTTCACTTTATGTAAAATCAACATATATTTTATATATATATATATATATATATATATATATATATATATATTTTATATATATATAAATACACACTTTTTTTTTCTTCTTTCTTTCTTTTTTGTATTTACACCAAAATAAATATCGTATCGCGCCCAAGCTTTTCTACGAACCCTAGATCATTGATTAGTCAGAAGGTCATATTTTCAGCGTAATTAGTTTAGAAGTGACGCAAAAAAGGCGAGAGCAGGTGCATCACTCGATCGTCGAGCCGATAAGAACTCACTGGTCAAATTTGTAGTGGGCTAACTAGCACTCGGGATTATCGGCATCCGGGTGCTCCAGATCTTCCATCTTAATCATGGAGGGTAATTAAGAACTATCATTAATGCAAGACAGCCTTCCCTTGTCCAAATGGAAGGGAGACAGGGGGGGGGGGGGGGGGGGGGGTCGTTGCAGGCACTTGGGTTCGGGGCCTTTCGACCTCTGCACATTCTCCTTTCTTCGCCTTCTCTTCTCTTCTCTCAATTTCCTCTTCGCAATCTCTTTCCCCGCCTCTTTCCTTTAGTCCCATTCTTTTCGCCTCCTCTATGAGTTTTTACGGCCGGAACACAGCCCCTTAGTCACTCACTTTATCATGCATATTATCGCCTTCTCTCCTCAGTTATTCTTATTAATAAAATTATAAATCGAGAATCATATATCAGCTTCTCTCATTCCATTGATCTTCACTTTTCTAGTCTTGAAGAGAGAAATTTAAACCATAAATATAGTCCAGTAAACTGAAAAAAAAATGCTTTTTTAAACATACTTTAGACAGACAGATAGATAGATGGATAGATAGATAGACAGAGAGAGAGAGAGAGAGCGAGAAAGAGAGTGAGTGAGGAGAGGGGGGGGGGGATAAACTGACAGATACTAGATAAACAGATATATAGATAGACAGATATATAGGTAGATAGAATGACAAATAAATAGATGAAGGTAAGTTGATAGATCGACAGATAGATAGATAAACAAAGAAATAGATGGTTATAACTAGACAGACAATAAAAAGACAAACCAGAAACATAAATAAAATATAAGGATATATAGAAAGATAGACAGACAGATAGATGCACAGATAATTTTCAGCGGTCAAAGAAAAATGACATAAATAACACATCGTGACAAAACCAGCGAAGTCGATAATCCAGGGCTGACGCGCAATGAGGGTTTGCAGAAGAGAAAAAGCAATTTCAGATTTTTATTATTGGACAAGAGGGTTCGTTGGTTGCGACCTGCACGGTCCCCCCCTTTGCGGGCTCCCCGTGACGGAAATGGCTTTCCTTATTAGTATGCACTGAGGCACCATATACGCACAAAAAACAGCATAAGAAAGGTGAAATAATACTTATAATATACAACATATGTATGTTGTGTTTTAAAATAATATATAAAATAATATAATATAAATTATATAAAATTTTAATGTGTGTGGTTGTGTGTTGTGGTGTGTTGTGGGTGTGGTTGTGGTTGTGGGGGTGTGTGTGTGTACCATACATATAATATATTATATATTTATTATATAATATTATATATATAATATATATAAAAATAATATATTATATATATACATATATATATATATTATAAAATTATATAATATAAATTAAAATATTTTATATTATATAATAATTGTACATATGTGTGTGTAAAATCTTACTATAAATATATATATAAATTATTATATATAATAATATATTATAATAATAAAATATAAAATAGATTTATATAATATATATTATATATATTATATATAATATTATGTATATATTTTAATTACCTTTTGTGAAATATATATATATATATAATATAAATATAAATTATATAAAATTTATACCCACTATACAACATTGTGCTTTGTTTTTGTGGTGTGGGTGGTGTGTGGTGTGTGCAGTGTACACCACACCCACACCAACCAACACACACACACACACACACAACACACCACACACACACAAAAAACACATAAAAATAATATTAAGATATATATTAGAATATATATACATATATATAACAATATAAATACATAAAAATATATATATAAATATATAATATATATAATATATAAATTATTATATATCCAGTGATATCAGACACGTCCACCACACACAAACCACACACACACCACACACACACAAAAACACACACAAAACACACACACACACACACACCACAACAACCACACCACACACCAAACAAAACACACACACGCACACACACACTACACACACACAACAAACACACACCGCGCGCGCGCGCGCGCACAACACACACACACACACACACAAAACACCCCAACACACCCACCACACAACACCCACAAAAACCACACAACACCCCCAAACACACAACACACACACACACACAACACACGGGGGCTCAACAGAACCCCCTCCCAAAAAAAAAAAAAAAAAAAAAGATGTAGAATTCTATCATATATAATATAAATATATATTATAATAATTAATAAAATTTTAAAAATTATTAAAATAAATTATAACACACACCACAAAACAAATATTAAATATATAAAATATATAATATATATATAATATTTATAAAAAATATTATATAATATATTAAAAATTCATCAATAACGGTATTCAGTTAGCAGCCGGGCCCTCCCCAAAACCCCTTTCCCCCAAAAACTCGTTTTACGCTTTTTTCCCATTTACCATCGACAGCCCCAAAATCTTTGATATTGTGCTATCGTCTTGGTTTCCCTTTTCCCTCTTTTTCCTATCCCCATCCCTTCAGAATTTTTCCAATACTTTTATTCTCATTACAGACCCAATAAATTTTTAAATTTTCCCCTGTTAAGATGTCAAACACCCGGGGTCTTAAAATTTATTTTCTGCACTCTCTTCTTCTTCCAGCTAATACAATACCGTCTAAAACCCCCCACATTTCAAAACTATTGATTTTTTTTTTTCTATCAACTCGCCCCCAACCCCAAAACCAATGAGCAAGGGGGAAAACAAATGATTTCAATAACCTAGCTTTTTCCCTAAGGTAATGCTTCGGTCTTTCCCAATGTTTTTTGAGAGCAATGTGGGTTTTTGGGGAATGGGAATTCTTCTTTTTTTCTCCCGGGAATACATTGTTTATAAAAAAGCCCAAAATAAGTGAACTCTTTCACATATTTCCCCAATCATTCCTTTGACTGAACGTTCATCATTGTTATTGTCGGTTATTTTGAAACTTCATGATCTGTTTTTTTTGACATTAAGAACAAACCCGCCCTTTTTGCTTGCTTCTCTAACTTTTTCTAGTAGTTGTTTAGTTCAGTGATATGTGGTATAAAATATACATCGGCTACCTCAGATTTGATTTTGGGGTCCTCGAACATCCCACGCCTTTAAAAACTTGAGCACCCTTTTAAAATTTCTTTGAATTTTATTTAAGAGGGCGGAGACAGAATACAAACCTTTGCATCCTTTTTTGACTTCGAAACCCTTTGTTAACCATAATGGTTTTTTCAGCTGCTTGTGTTTGGGATACGGTTTTTTTAATTGGATGATGGTTTTTGGAAACTTTAATTGTTCGTTATTCCAAAAGGGAAAACGTGATCAACGTACAAAAGCTTTCAAACAATCGATGAAACACAGTATAGGTCTCTTATTGATGTTCTCCTGATTTTCTCTATGATCAATTTTAGATCAGAATCTGGTTCTGGTACCCTTTTCCAGGGCGAAAACTGCTTGTTCGTCCTGCAAATTTACTCTCTAATTTTCAACTTCATTCTTCAGCAATAATTTTAAACAAAATTTTGCTTGCTGTGATTATTCAATGCAATTGTCATATTATTGTTGCATTGGAGTGCGTCACCTTTTAGGTATGGGAGTATGTGAGAGTGGAGTGGTTAAGTAAAGCACGGATCTTAACCAGACTGCTGGCCATTTTCTTTCATCATATTTTTGTACAGAGTTTGTTAGAAGTATTCAACACTTTCTGCCCAGCATTTTATTTAAGTTATGCCGTTATTTCCATCCTATTCCCGGGGCTCTTGTTATTATTTTACTTCTTTTATGGGCTTTTAAAACTTCCGTTCTATAGCAGTGGCGGTGGGGTGGCTTCATCTTCGTTGTCATTGAGTCTAATTAATGTTGTTTAGATACTGTATTCTTTTTTTTTCTTGTATAGGTGGGGAACAATATTGATTCCATATATCTTTGACTTCTTCTCCACATCACATAAAAACAAGTCCCTCTTCAGTCTTTGACAGTGTCCATTTAGGTTTAAATTTCGTGTGATTGTGAGGTTTCGCTACTCTTGGTAAAGTTCTTTAGTTCGTCTTATGATTAGAGCAGTTTTCAATTCTGGCAATGTTCATTTAAATATTTTCCTTATTTTGTCGCAATATATTTGAATTTCTGTATTTATTGTTTTTGTAATACTTTTCAAACTCATTATGATAAACCTTGATTTTAGGCATTCTTCTGTGTCAATTTATTTAGTTGGTTTTTTCAGAGTATCCAGGCGGGAATTTTCGTTTTCTTTTTGGCGATAGTTCTTTTCCTTCTTCCCACATATTTGGTGTTGTATCATCTTCACATTGATGAGGGTATTTCAAATTTGTTGACACTGTAATTTGTCATTTGTAATTGTTATCAAGGTTTTGTAGTAGAGCTTTAGAGGTGTGTTGGACGCTCATCTTTTTTGTCTTATTTTAAAACCGATGTTAGTAGTTGGTCGGTCAATGTTGCAGTCGGCAACAGGTCGTGTTGGCATTTTATTTTTATGCAACTTTCCATTTTTGGTTCAGAACAATGTAGTCAATTTGGTTGCGTGCGTATCTTTTCTGGTGAAAAAAACGTATGTACAAGGTCGCGGGTGAGGTGCTTTGTTGGAACAATGTATTGGCTATAACTAGAATATTTGTACTACAGAATTCAATAAAAATTTTTACCTCTCAGTTATACTCCAGGCCGAGGGGGGCGGGGGGGGGCAGGCGAGGGCCCGAATTTTTCATACGGTGTCATTTTTAGATCATTTTTTTCCTACTTTGCATTCGAGGTCTCCCATGATTATTTTTACATCTCTGTTAGGGATTGTGTTCTAAAGTTCTTGGAAGGGACGAAAGAGGAGTTATAAAATTTCCATTTATTTTTTATCCACTTGCAAATCTGGTTGGTGCGTAGCATTGTATATTACAATATTAGCGGTTTTGCTTGTATTCTGACTTTTAAAATGCGATCATTATTGGGCTGTACACAATAGCTGCATTTGAAGTTTTTTTCTGTGAGATCATAGCAACTCCGTGGACTATAATTCCTTTGCTTTTCCAGAAAAAAAGAACTGTCTTGTTTTATTTAAGTTTTGAAACTTCCATTACTTTTCCAATTGGTCTAACTATTCCTAGTATTTGAATGTATGTATCTATCCATTTCGTTACAGACTAGTAGTAAGTTACCATCCTCTTATTTTCCTTACGTTCCACGTTCCGATTATTTAATGTGTTTCTTAATTGGGACATGTTTCTTATCTCTTTGTCTTCCAGATGCATGTTTAACATGTCAGCATGGTTGACCCACGACTAACGCGCCCCTTGATGAACCACGGCGATACGGCGCGATTGTTGGTATCCGAATATCATTTCTGTATTCAATCATTGATGTAGAGGTATGCAGGAGAAAGAAAAAGATGAGTGGAATCCCCCAAGGCTACTACTCAAACTCGCAGTCTCCAACTAACTGGAGGGAGGAACTATCTTGCCGCTTTTTTTTAAAACGGTTACACTGTAATACCGCCAGACATATTATTGGTGATGAAAACCAGTAATCAGTAGAACTCTGAAGGGTTTTCACACAGATATCACTGCCCTGCTGCCGGGTATCGGGAGCTAATAGGGTGTGCGATCAGTGTTCCAAGGGAACCACAGGGTGCAGTTATTGTATTACCAGGAATATATATCTAAATCATATAAATATATTATATAATATATCTATATATATATATTATCTTATATTATATACACTATATAGTGTGTGCTGTTTGTGTTGTCGGGCTTAGAAGTTAATCTCAAATTTGTTTTATTAATATGATATCAAGCGTTCGTAACTCAGTCCGTCCGGCCATTTTCAGCTGATGACAAAGGAGCAAGGACGAGGAGCCGGCCTGATCTGTTATCTTGACGCTCATAATTACTCGCCTCATAAGTTATCCAAATTAGTTATTGTTCTTGCCGGTTAAGGAGCGAAGGGGCGAAGAAGAGGATGGGAGGAGGAAGAGGAGTGGAGGAGAAGGGAAGAGGAAGAGGAGAGGAGGAGGGGGCGGAGGAGGTAGGAGGAGGAGAGGGAAGAGAAGAAGGAGGAGGAGGAGGAGAGGGGAGGAGGTAGGAGGAGGAGAGAAGAAGAAGAAGAAGAATCAGGAGGGGTAGGAGGGAGAAGAAGAATTATGAGAAAAGAGGAGGACAGGAAAACAGGCAGAAAGGAAAGAAAAAGAGGAGGTGCGATTGTGTGCTTCTGATCTTCTCCCAAGGCTTCTTGTTTATTTCAGATAATGGATAAATTAGTTTTTTTAAAACCAATTCTTTAACTACTTGTTTTTGTTTAGCTTTTTATTTTTATATTTGTTGTTTGCCTGTTAGATATTGTGTATTACTCTAGAAATGCGGACGAGGAAAGTTTCATGTTTTGCATGCAGAGAGACGTTGGGCATCTCAAGATTTCAGGCTTTTCTCTGGAACTCTTTGCCTCTACTCAGAGTTGTGACGCCATGATCAAACCGCATTTATGAAAGCTCCACAAACTAGATCGACGGCATTCTTCCTTTTCTTCGGCGGCTGCAAAATCACCGCTCTTTTACTAGCTCCGAACCCCCGCCTCTACACCTTTCTTAAGTCGCGACGAGAACCTGCCATTCTCTATCGGCGATTCGAGTGACAGGGAAGAACTCTCTAAAAATCGGATCCGCTGTGTAATGGGCCGGCACGGACCTACACTGCACTCCTTGCCAAAGAAAGGAAGAAAACTCCCCAAGACTCGCATGGTTCTTCAATATTTGCAAGATTTGCAGCGGCTGGTGTTAAGTCTTGTGCCATTCTTCAATTCTTCAATAAGCCAAGAGATCTTGAAGATTCTCGAGACTGATTGGATCTTAGAAGGACCTCGGCAAACTTTATCAAATTTCTCGGCAACTTTGTTCAGCTGTGGCAAGTTAATGGACGAGAGCTGCCCGAGAATTGCATGGCTCTCAGCAAAAACCTCGCTTGCCTCTCAGAAAGGTCGCAGAAGAGTTGACTGCCAGGGCTGCGCGATGAGAAGGCCGAGCCAAGTCATTAGTGGGGACGCGCTAAAAGCTCGACTGATGGCACGGCCGCGGATCCTTCGGGGGATTACAAGATCCCCCGTCGTCGGTTCCTTCGCAGTGGGTAGGGTCATCATTTCATTCTTAATCATGCTCACTGCTCCCAAAGATAATGAGTAATGGGAAATAAACAGTCCGATAAGGAATAGAGACAAAGTAATCGAAGAAGGCGAATAAAGAGAAAGGGAGAAACGGATAAGAAAGTCGTTGCAAGGCGTCGGCATTCGGTCACGTGACTCACCAAAGGAGGCGATAAACGTAGACTGGACCGCATGAAGGCGGCTGGCAGCTGTGTATCTGCTCTTCCTCAATTGCATTTCTGCTTATTGGTGAAAGATAATGTTCGATCCGAAAATTTATTACCAAAAATATTCAGAAAAAATGGGGGTGAGAGAGAGAGAGAGTGACTAAGAGAGAGAGAGAGAGAGAGAAAGAGAGAGAGAGAGAGAGAGACAGACAGACAAACAGACAGAGAGAGACACTGAGACAGAGAGAGAGAAGCGATATGAGAGAGAGGACGAGAGAAGAGAGAGGAGAGGGAGAGAGAATGGAAAGAGAAAGAGGTGAGCAGAGTGAGAGAGAGAGAGGGGGGCGAGGGAGGGAGGGAGGGAGAGAATGAGAGAGACTAGATGAGCGAAGCGATTCCTCTTGGGAGAGAGAGGGAGAGAGGAGAGGGAGAGAGAGAGAGAGAAGAGACAGGACAGACAGAGAGAGACGAGAGATGAGAGAGAGAGAGAGAGACAGACAGAGGACAGAGAGACAGAGAGACAGAAGGGGAGAGAGAGAGAGAGAGAATGCCAGATGAAGAGAGACTGACAGAGACGAGTGAGGACAGAGTGAGACGAGAGAAGGAGGGGGTTGAGGGAGGGAGAGAATGACGAGGAGGTACTAATTTAGAGTAGATGCGAGGGAGAGAGAGAGGAGATGAGAGAGAGAGAGAGACAGAGAGACAGAGGATGAGAGACAGGAGAGATGAGGAGAGAGACGAGAGAGAGAGGACAGACAGACAGACAGAAAGATGGAGAAAGGACAGACGAGAGAGAGAGACTAAGGGAGTGGTGTGAACGAGAGAGAGAGAGAGAGAGAGAGAGAGAGAGACGGAGATGTGAGGAGGAGGGAGAGAGAGAGAGAGAGGAGAGCGAGAGAGTGAGAGACATGAGAGAGAGAGAGAGGGAGAGAGCGAGGAGAGGGAGGACCGGAGAAATGACATCACGATCGAGAGTGAAAAGGAGAGAAACAAGGAGATAGAGAGAGCAGAGAGAAGAGAGAGCGGCTTGAGGAGGAGAGGAGAGTTAGACGAGATGAAGAGATGAGACTTGGGATGAGAGAGAGAGAGAGGAGAGAAAGAGAGCGGAGAGGACGACGAGAGGGAAGGATGGATGGAGGGAGGGAGCGGAGGCGAGAGAGAGAGAGACCGAGAGAGAAGAAGAAGACGAGAGATGGGATCTGACGGAGAGAGGGGAAGAAGAAGATGGAGAGAATGGAGAGAGAGGAGACGAGATGGGAGAGAGAGGGGGGGGGGGGGGACGAGGAGAAGGAGACGGAGAGGAGAGCGAGTAAGAGAGAGTGAGAGACAGAGCCACAGGAAGAGAGAGATGAGAGAGACGAGAGAGAGACGCAGAGATGAGAGAGAGAAGTGAGAGACGAGGAGAGGTGAGAGCAGCGAGAAGAGAGAGAGAGAGAGAGAATGACAGATAAAGAGTGAGACAGAAGTAGAGTGGAGAGTAGAGGGGGGGGAGGGAGGGAGGGAGGGACGCGAATGAGCAGAGACTAAGAGAGAGGGGCGCGTGAGAGAGAGGGGAGAGAGAGATGAAAGAGAGAGGAGAGGAAGGAGAGAGATAGAGAAGAGAGAGAGACGAGAGAGAGGAGAGGAAGCTGAGAGAGACCACGAGCGAGGAGATTCTTTTCGACAGGAGGATGAGAGAGAACGCACGAAGAGAAGAGAGGACAAGAGAGAGAGAGCTGAGAGAGAGAGAGGAGAGAGAGAGTGAATGACGAGAGAGAGAATGACAGAGAACAGAGGTGAGACAGAGTGAGAGGAGAGAGAGGGGGATGGAGGGAGGATGGCGAGAATGAGAGAGACTAAGAGATCTGTGAGGAGTGAGAGAGAGAGAGAGAGAAGGATGGCGAGAGAGAGATACAAGAGAGCAGAGAAGAGATTATGAGGAGGAGAGAGGGATGTGCGAGGGGAGAAGGAGGACGAGAGAGAGACAGGATGGAGTGAGCGTGACTCGTGAGGAGAGGGAGAGAGAGAGAGAGAGAGAGAGAGAGGAGGACTAAGAGAGAGAGGAGAGAGAAAGGAGAGAGTGAGGACAGACGAGAGAGAGAGAGAGGAGGAGAGCCCGGAGAGAGAGCCGTGGATGAGAGATGAGAGAGAGAGAACGGAGAGAGAGAGAGAGAGAAAGAGAGATGAGAGGGAAAGGGGGAGGGACGGGAGGGAGGGAGAGAGAGAGAGAGAGGAAAGAGAGAGATGAGTGAGTAGTAAAAGAGAGAGAGAGAGAGAGAGCGATCGAGAGAGGGAAGAGAGAGAGAGAAGAGAGAGGGCTGAGAGAGAGAGATCGAGAGAGAGAGAGATGACACACAGAGAGCGGAGAGAGAGAGAGAGAGAGAGAGGATACTTGAGAGAGGAGAGGAGGACGGGATGACGAGGATGAGAAGAGATGAGAGAGGAGGGAACGGGAGGGAGGGAGGGAGGGAGGGAGAGGGAGAGAGAGAGAGGAGGTGAGAGAGAAAGAGAAAGAGAGAGAGAGAGAGTAAATGAGACGAGATGAGAGAGAGAGGGAGGGAGGGAGGGAGGGAGGGGGGAGAGAGAGAGGAGAGAGAGAGATCGAGAGACGAGAGAGGAGAGGAGAGAGATGAGGGGACTCGAAGAGACGATGAGAGACGGAGAGGGTGAGAGGACGAGAGATGAGAGAGAGAGAAGAAAGAGAAAGAGAGAAGAGAGAGATGAATAACAGAGAGATGAGAGAGAGAAGAGAGATAGAGGAGAGGGAGGGAGGGGGGAGGATGGAGAGAGCAGGGAGAGATGAAGAGGAGAGAGGAGAGAGGGGTGAGAGAGAGAAAGAGAAAGAGAGAGAGAGATGAGGGAGAGAGGAGAGACGCAATTGTGAGTTGGAGATACCGCGAGAGAGCGAGTGACCCTTAGAGGGATGATAGAGAGAGAGAGAGAGATGACGAGAGAAGAGATGAAGAGGTAAATGAGAGAGAGAGAGAGAGAGGGAGGAGGGGAGGGAGGGAAGAGCGAGTGTTGAGAGAGAGAGAGAGAGAGGAACGGAGGAGGGAAGGGAGATAAGAGAGAGAGAGAGAGACTGAGAGAGAGGGAGAGAGAGAGAGAGGAGAGGAGAAAGAGAGATAGAGAGGAGAGAGAGAGAGAGAGAGAGAGAAAGAGAGAGAGAGATGGGAGTAAGAGAGAGAGAGAGGAGAGATAGAGAGACGGAGGGAGGAAGGGGAGAGAGAGAGAGAGAGAGAGGAGACAGTGAGAGAGGATTGAGGCTAGATTTTTGAGAGAGATGACGACGATGAGAGGAGAGAGATCGATGAGAGAGAGAGAGAGAGAGAGCAAATAACAATTTTAAAATAACTATTTGCCACAACAGCTATAACAGTGAGAGAGAAAGATGAGAGAGCAGAAGACGAGAGAGAATAGCGAGAGAGATGAGAGGGAGAGAGGGAGAGAGATGAGAGAGAGAGGAGAGAGAGGTGAGTGAGAGAGAGAGAGAGAGAGAGAGAGAGAGAGAGAGAGATATAGGATGAGCAGAGACGATGAGGAGAGGAGGATGCAGAAGATGAGGAGAGAGAGAGAGAGATGAGAGAGAGAGAGAGAAAGAGAGAGATGAGAGAGAGTAGAGAGAGAGAGAGAGAAAGAGAGAGAGGAGATGGTGAGGAAGAGAGAGAGAGATGACGAAGAGCAGAGAGGAGAGAGACGAGAGAGAGAGAGAAGAGGGAGAGAGACTAAGAGAGAGAGACGAGAGATGAGAGGAGGGAAGGGAGGGAGAGAGGAGGGATGAGAAGAGAGAGAGAGAGAGAGAGAGAGTAGTTGGCAGAGAGAGAGAGAATGGCAGAGAGAGAGTAAGAGAGAGGAGAGACAGAGACAGAGACAGAGAAAGAGAGTGAGAAGAAGAGAGAGACGAGAGAGAGAGAGACGAGAGAAGAGAGACGAGAGAGAGAGAGGAAATGACAGAGAAAGAGTGAGACTAGGGGGAGTGTGAGAGAGAGGGGGGGGAGGGGGGGAGGGAGGGAGAGAATGAGAGAGACTAAGAGAAGGAGCGAGTGAGAGAGAGGGAGAGAGAGAGAGAGAGAGAGAGAGAGAGAGAGAGACAGAGAGAGAGACAGAGGTATATATATATATATATATATATATATATATATATATATAGAGAGAGAGAAAGTGAGAGATGAAGAATGACAGAGAGGAGAGAAGACAGAGTAAGAGTGAGGACAGGTGAGAGAGAGATGGAGGGGGAGGGGAGGGAGGAGGTAGGGAGAGAATGAGCGAGGACTAGGAGAGTGAGCGAGTGGAGAGAGAGAGAGAGACAGAGAGAGACAGAGAGAGAGACAGAGAGAGAGACAGAGAGAGGGAGAGACTGATAGAGAGATGAGAGAGCGAGAGAGGAGAGAGGGAGGGAGGGAGGGAGGAGGAAGAGAGAGAGAGAGAGAGATAGAGAGGAGAGAGAGAGAGAGAGAGAGAGAGAGGAGAGAGCGATTGAAGAGAGAGAGGAGAGAGAGCGAGAGAGAAAGAGACAGAGAGAATGACAGAGAGAATAACAGAGAAAGGGTGAGAGAGAGAGAGAGAGAAGGAGGGAGGGGGGGAGGGAGAGAGGGAGAGAGAGAAGGGAGGGGAGAGAGAGAAGAGAGAGAGAGAGGAGAGATAGAGAGAGAGAGGGGAGAGAGAGAGAGACAAAAGAGAGAGAGAGAGAGAGGAGTAAATGAGGGAATAAGAGGAGAGAGAGAGGGAAGAGAGAGAGGAGAGAGAGAGAAGAGAGGGGAGAAGAGAGAGGAGAGAAGGGGAAGAGAGAGGGGGCGAGAGAGAGAGGGAGAGAAAATAACAATTTTAAAATAAATATTGAACAACAGATAAAAGAGAGAGAAAAGAGAAAAGAGAGAGAGAAGGAGGAGAGAGAGAGAGAGGGAGAGGGGAGAGAGGAGAGGGAGAGGAGAAGAAGGGAAAAAGAGAGAGAAGGAGAGAGAGAGAGGTGAGAAGGAGGGGGAGAAGAGAGGGAGAAAGAAAGAGGAGAAGAGGGGAGAGAGAGAGATTGGTGGGGGAAAAAAGAGAGAGGGGAAAGAGAGAAGAGAGGGAGAGAGAGAAAGAGAGAGGGGATGAAAGGAGAGAAGAGGGGGGAGAGAGAGGAGGGAAAAAGAGAGAGAGAAAGAGGGGGAGAGAGAGAAGAGAGGAGGGAGGGAGAGAGGAGAGAGAGGAGAGAGAAGAGAGAGGGGGAGAGAGAGAGAGAGAGAGAGAGAGAGAGAGAGAGAGAGAGAGAGAGAGAGAGAGAGAGAGAGAGAGAGAGAGAGAGAGAGAGAGAGAGAGGAGATGGAAGGGGAAAGGCGACAGAGAGGAAGTTCAGCAACGCAAAATGATATTTAATATCACAGCTTTTCCACTTAAAATAACTATTTGCACAACAGCATAAATTCCAAAATCAAACCCATTTTGTATAAAGCCCTCACTTCCCTCGCTTCGAAGCCGGAGGACCTCTTCGAGTCGACCAGCCGACGGAGGCGAGTGAGAGCGAGAGCCACGTCGAAAGGCTTGGCGTAAAACACTGACGACGGTGCCCTTTCGCCTCCAACACGCTGAAACAGGGTGACCGTCGAGGCAAAAAAGTGGTTTTCAACTATTTGACGAATGTAGATGATTTCTCACCCTGAGGAACTGCGTGTCTGTCTATGTCCGTGCCTCTGCGTGTGTATGTATGAGTATGTGTGCTCATATGGATGTCGTGTAGACGTCAGTTAATAATTTGAGTTCGTTCTTCTGAGTTCGATTCTGGCGATCTTAGCGCAGAAGGAAAGCTTCGAATTCTCTCGATGCGTAAAACGGATGCTGTCCTGCAAGTGGAAGGTCGATGAAGCGCAAGTAATTTTGAGCTACGATTTGAATATCCAGAGAAGACGCAGATGGTATCTTGGGTTGCAGGTGACACTTCAGAGGAGCAAGAAATAATTGAGTCTTATGGAGATGCTATTGTAAAGTGTGATTTCTAAATACTGATTAATAAGAATTAATGTTTTAAAATCATTGTTCAGATTAGAGTGCTGTTATGTTTGTGTATGTGCTATGAGAAGGTAATCATTTATTAAAATTTTGCAAGTAAAATACGCCTCGTATAAAAATCAAGAAATCGGAAATGTCACCGAAAGAAATGATGTTCACGGGCAGAGTGCGAGCAATAAAAGTGTCAAGGTAGCGAGGAAGTTTGCAGCAACATGGAGCAGAGTTGGTCTGGCCACACATAAAAAGTTGGAGTGTGCTGCTCAATCACATACGTCCCACTAGATTATAGTCTCCACGCTCTCTGTTTTTTTCTCCGAACTGTGCCCAAACTACAGATCCAGAGGTGCATTGTACTCTTTAACTTACCTCTCCCTCGACCCATGTAATTACAGCTCCGTGATGGTTTTGCAGCACAAGCACCCGCTCCTGTGTGGACCGACCGTGGCCGGGTTGGGCACGCCGGGAAGCGCAGAGCTCGTTCTGCTTGCGTCTGAGGCGAGGCGGCCTCGTGCTGACTTCTGGTGAAATATGAGTACGCTTTGAATTCTTTGCTCGTTTTATCTTGTGTGATATTTGTCCTTATCTTTTTTTTTTTTTTGTCAGGCTCGCTGCGCACAGTCGCATCTTCTCAAAAATAAAGAACCTGCACTGGCTTTCGGCTGCGCAAAGCCACACCCTCTCATGCCTTACTGCTTGACCTCCTGTTTCACTGATGCCTGATCTCCTCTGTTACCCGGCCACGCCTCCCGCTGCCTTGCTGCTGTTTAATGTTTCGCTGTCTGACCACGCACCCTCGCATCCTGCTTTCTGCTCTTTTCCTCCTGATCATACCTTCTCTTGTCCTGCTCTGTGCTTTGGCCCGATCACTCCTTTGGGTGCCAGGGTTAAGCTTAGCGACCCCTACATTGCTCGTCAGTTTTATTTTCCCTTTTTCTTTTTCTAACGCGTCCAACTAAGATCTATATACAATCTAGACCATTATTATCAATTCTCTTATCATTTCTCTCACTTGCTATGAACTGTAAGTCATACAAGTTGTAAGAATTAATGCATAGTGATTTTTATATCAAATTTCATTATTATGATATCAGTTGACGACCATGCTCTTGTTATCTACTTAAGTCAGGAAGTCAGCAGCTCGCGCATAATCATAAGTTAAGCAAGGTTACAAAGGTGTATCAATTAATTCGGATCGTGGAGGTGCATGGCGACCTGTTTGTATTAATAAGAGCTGGGGCCTTTGTATGCATATCCATTCCTGGCCTCGAGGGATAATTGAATTTTGCTTAATGCAAATAGATTGTCCCAAATTGGAGGGTCATTTTTATTGTTTTGCAAGGATTTAGAAGTTCCCAATATCGAAAGTTTTCGAAATATAACATCAAACATTTCCTATGAAAATACTCCGCTGACTTAAAGTGTCCTTTAGACAAGAGCAAAAATGACAGGTCGAAATATATTGCAAGGCTAAACACAAATGACTGCATAAAAAGCAAAGCACGCTTACAAGGAATGGAGTTATGCCATCAACGCGCAACACGTAAGTCAAAATGACACCTGCGTAGGCAAGGGTGTTTTAGTATGCGAAAAGCACGGTAGGTCCCAGCAGGATGCCTTTAGGAAGGCCGCCAGTGATGTTTCTGGATGAGGATTGATCACTTGAAGAAGCTAAGAGTTTCTTTTGCGAATGATAGCTCAAAGTGTACTAAGAAAACTTTCCCTATATCCCTCTTTAGCACATTATCATATTATTATTGTCACATCTTAGTTTACACAAGAAAAAGATGCTAGACAGTGCGCAAAATGTAGACATACACACCAGATCGCTTCTGACCGGCCAGCGTTGATCAACTGCATGATTATTTGTGTAACTGCTTTACATGAAAGGAGTTAGCTTTCTCAAGAATGATATTGAAAGTTGGTAGAGATGAGATAGATCTGTAATTATTGTTTTATCTTCGGTTCTGCATTTGCTACTATGATGAGTCTTGTTAATTCTAACTCATCAAAAAACAAATCAGATTATTGTTTGCTTTTCTGCCAACTCTTACGAGGTGCTTATTACGGGCGAATAGAGATGGATGAGTCATTATAGTTTGTCATTATTTGGCCCCAGATTCTAGTTTATAAAATTATTGAAGGTTTTCAGATTACGATCCTAAAGTTATAACTAATTGAAAAAAGCAGTTGTGATACCAGTGATCAAAAGAAAGAAAATACGGGTGTTTATAGAGGCAATAATAATAACACTGGTAATGCTAGTGATACTGATAATGATAGTAACAGCAATAAAAAAATGTTATTAGTATTGTTATAATTAATGCTGATGATGATCACAATGAGTATGATGATAATGACAATAAAGGTAATAGAAGATGTAGTAAAAATATGAATAGCTATAAATATCGCAAAGTAATATTGTTCTTATCATTATCACTCTTGTCCTTACTTTCACTGTTGTTAAGTTAATAACCACATCATTTGGTATATTTAGTACAAGAGAGTCACACATTTCAGATCATAAAAATTAGGGCTGCCATTCAGGGTGACAAAAAAAGACGCCCCACCCCCCCCTCAACCCTTAGGGCTGCGTCGGCTGCTGTAGTCCTCGTGGTAGGCTTAATGCCCTTGTAGCTTTTTGAACGTTGATCTTTTATAGTTGGTTTTGGGCATCTGCTAATGCAATAGGAACTGAGTATGAATAACCCCCCCTCTCTCTCTCTTTGTCTTCCCTATGAAATCCCAGACATTGCACTAAGTTTCAAAAATTCCTTAAAAAGAAAGTTGAAATAGGAATAAAATATACGCTTGGGAATAATCCGTCATTCATTCATTCCCGAAATCAAACTGTACAAAGAAAACATTTTCGTAAGTTAACATGACGACGGTTTATGGAATCGAGCCTATTCATTCATCACCCAGTGCATTATGAAACCCCAAGGCCACTTTAAGCGAACCGTTCTATGGGCTTTAGGATCATTTCGACACAGTGGAGAGAAGATACACGTTAAGAAAGCAGTCCTTTATAACAATCATTTAGAAAAAGCGACATAATACAGCAGAAACGAAAATTCCGAGAGTGAGTTCCAACTAACCCTGAGCAGCACAGCAAGGCCTGCGAGAAGGTCTCCAGGAAAATCAGTTACTTAACCGTTACAACTATTAGACACAGCCCAAGCTGGTTTAAAAGCTCCGTGAAAAAGACAGTAAATATGAAATTCTTCGTGAATAAATAATGAATGAGATTTTGTAGGTAAAACTGGGTTCAGGATCGGCCATTATGGTTGCTTTATAAACAATCTTTTAAAGAAGTTCTTAGAAGAAAAGGTCTAACCTAAGAGGCCCAAAACTCAAATGTTCCAGAGGACGTATATTATTAAAATCTCGTACTTCAAAAACGAAGATGACTGATCGAAACTGAAAGTAATAAACATATATGAAATTGATATAGATAACGATAAATTTAACAGGTCTAGCAAGCATGAGCATGAGTAACATCTTATAACTAAAAGGTCTGTTGTCTCCTACATCAGAATAGCTGTAGGAGACAAACAACGAATAATTAAAACGAAAAGAAAAAAGTCCAATAAAGTATAATAAACAGCAGCGATATTGCAAATGAAATCAAAGCCAATTATGCAAAAGATGGCAATAGAACACTTGGTATCTCCTGGGGCAACACACGTCTGTATGTACATTATGTGGGCACGTACATGTGTGACTGTAACCACACAAGTCGTCACTGTGGTAGGCAAAGCATAAATCAGCTAGAGGGCAGGGAAGGACCATATATCAGCTTGAACGTAAAGCGGGTTATACTCTTCATCTTGTAGTTCAGATCATAAGACCATATTTAAGGACCGTAAGGCGTCATTCCATAAGACCAAACTTCGCTACACTACTTGTGGTCCTTCTTCAAGGTTCAAGTAACAAACGAATTAATAGGCCATAGATTAGAAATATACAAGCAACCGCATCATTTGTTGTGGTTGCCCATTTCCTTGTACACATTTATGTAAAAAAAAGACGGGCCCAAGAAAAACGTAATACACGGACCTGGGATGTAAAAAGTTTATTCATGCGCACATAATGAAACCACTGCAGTGATCAAAATTAAATCCATAACTGCCATTTCAACATCGACCGATTTGTATGCGCGCGATCCATCACTGATGTATGTAAAGATGATGGTCCGAGAAACAAATCATTAAATTTATGATCTATAATGTGAAATTGACAATAAGCATACCATTCTAACTTGTAGTGATGTATCAGATACGGCTGAATTAAAAGGTATATTAGTAGTGACTGTTGTAATCTGCACCTTTAAGAATCATGCACTTGCATTTCTTCAGTCGTGAACCTACTATTGTAACAGATAAACACATACGTCACTGTCAGTTACGGAATTGTGAAAGTGCCAGTGTTGCCATTACTCCGGTTATACGACTGCGCAATGCCAGTGTCAGTCACTCCTACCAGGATCTGTGCCCTACCCCAGTTATTCCAGTGCATTTGCAGAAAGGCCAGGAGGCAACGCTCACGTTAACATGAAAGACTGTGTCAGTCATGCAGTAACATTTGTACCAGTCATGATCCACTTTGAATAGCAGTATCGATCGCAATCATGAAATTGCATTACCGCTAGTTATGCTGCTGTGTCAGTCATACATCAGCACTGTGTTGAGTGTGCGATGCGCCAGCACGATTTACGCTCCTGCGGTAAGCGGCTCTGACCAAGATCACTGCTCACCTTGTGCCAGTGTTAAGTATTTGTATGAGTCAGTAATATTCATGCTTCTGTTTCGAAGCCACATATCTGTATATTTCAATTATTGCTAATTATGTACCTCCATGAATACTAGCTGTTTGCTACCATCATATATCTATACTGTGTGCAAAAATATTTG
>NC_051397.1:19756399-19761399 GCF_015228065.2 Penaeus monodon
AGTAACAATACTGATACTAATCTAATAATAATAATGACAAGAATGATAATAAGAATAATAATAATAATAATGATAATAATAATAATAATAATAATAATAATAATAATAATAATTATAATAATAGTGATGATAATGGCAATGAAAAAATAATGATTAAGATAATGTTGAACAAAATAATTATAATGATAGTAATATTGATAATAGTGATAACAATAACGCAAATAAAAACAACAACAACAAGTATTAATTGTATTAGTAGGGATGGTAAAGAGGAGGAGAAGGAAGGGGAGGTGTAGGATAATGTTCATGATAAAGATCGTTATAACAGTAAAGATGAATAACATTGATCATAATAAGAAAAATAGCAGAACAAATATTCAAGGTAATAAAAATGACAATGATAATCATAATAATAATAATGATAAATAATAATAATAATAATAATATTATTATTATTATTATTATTATTATTATTATCATTATCGTTATCATTATTCTTGTTGTTGTTATTATCATTATTATCATTATTATTATTATCATTATTATTTTTTTATTATTATTATCATCATTATTGTGTAGCAGTAATAATAATAATGGTAACAATAATAACAATGATAATATTGAAAATAATATTAATACCTTATAATAATGAAAATAATATTAATACCAATGACAATAATCCTAGTACTACTAATAACAATACTACTACTACTACTACTTCTATTACTATTACTACTAGTACTACTACTACTACTACTAATAATAATAATAATAATTATTATTATTATTATTATTATTATTATTATAACAACAACAACAATAATGATAGAGATATCATAATAATGCATAATAATAATAATAATAGTAATAGTAATAATAACAATAATAACAACAACAACAACAGCAATAATGACAATTAATGGAGGATAATAATGAAACTTATAATATAAAATAATAATGATGATAATAAGATAATGATGCTGATGTTGATCATCATCATGATCATCGTTTTTATTATTGTTCTATTATCATTTCATGATCAACATTTTTATTACTATTACCATTAGTATTCAATAACAATATTATTATTGTTTATTATTATTATTTATTTATTATTATTATTATTATTGTTATTTTTTTTTTATTATCATCATTATTATTATTGTTGTTGTTGTTGTTGTTGTTGATTATTATTATCATTATTAATATTTTCATCATTATTCATTTATTATTATTAATGTTATCAACATTATTATTATTATTATTATCATTATTATTATTATTATTGTTATTATTATTATTATTATCATTATTATTACTATTATTATTATCATCATTAATATCATTATTACTATCATTATTATTATTATCATCATTATAATCTTATTAGTATCATTATTACAAGCATTATTATTATCATTATTATATTTATTATCACTATTTTTGTTATATTCAATTTTTATTATTATTGTTGTTATTATTACTATTATGATTATTATGATGATTTTTTTATCATCATCATTAGCATCATCATAATGATAGTGATAGTAATAATACTTATTATAATAATAATGACTTTATTAATAATAATGGCAATGATGATAATAATAATGATAATAATAATAATAATAATAATATAATTAATTAAGAAATAATATATAATAATATAAATAATTAATATAATAATAACAATAATGATAATAATAATAATAAAAAATTAATAGTAATTTGAATAATGATGATAATAATAACAATAATTACAATAATAATAATAATAATAATAATAATAATAATAATAATAATAATAATAATAATAATAAAAATAATAACAATAATAATAATAATAATTATAATAATAAAAATAATAATAATAATGATAATAATAATAATAATAATAATAATAATAATAATAATAATAATAATAATAATAATAATAATAATAATATTAATAATGATAATGATAATGGTAATAATAATAGTAATAATAATTAGGATGATGGAGTTAATAGCAAATTATTATAATAAGCACACTAGTAATAATAATGGTGATTATGGTGATGATCATGACGATGCTTATAGTGTATTATTTTCATTTCGCCATCATTATTATCATTATCATTATCATTATTTGTTAGTTATTATTATTATTATCATCATTATTATTATTGTTCATAATCATTATGACTATTATTAGCATTATTATAATCATATTTATTATTGTTTTATCACTATCATTATCATTATCATTTTTATCACTATCTTTATTATTATTGTTGTTATCATTATTATGAACATTAGTAATACTGGCACTATCATTAATATCGTTGCAATATCACTGTATCATGAATAATATCATTGACAGTAGTTTTTCGATTTTTTTAACATCCTTTTCATTATCATCAACACTATTTGTTGTTGTTTGTTGATATTACTTACTGTATTAGTGTTCTTGGCATTTTGTCATTTGTATTTCAGCCATCAAAATTAATAGATCTAATGTATGTAAAACTGGGCACGCTAGCTTACCATTGAAATGAACACAAATCAATTAAGCTGTTAAGAAAATAGTGTAAACTTTTTTATCTAATGCATATAAAAATATAACAATATATGGTAGGAACTTGTGTGGGAAACCGAAGGAAAAGCGCTTAGGAGAACAGGATTCAAGACCGTGAGAATTCCACTACTTTCTTGGAGTTGACCTCATTGCATACTTTGGAAATTTAGTCAAAGTCTAAGGAAAATAGAAATCGATTCATATCTTCATCACAGAATGTGTGATATATACAAAAATGTTTCGTCATTTAAGTGTTGACATAATAACATTCTTAACATATGCATCAGTATGGTATGGCAGGATGGAAATAATGAATAAGCATTGATAACTGCATCAGTGTATGCTAGTTTCCAACAGCGAAGCATTATGAACCATAATGCTGTCCGGGGAAAATTAGAATTAAATTAATGTATTTAAATGCAGAATGTAAGTCAGAGATGAATGTTGAATCGGAAGCTTATGCTCAATACAAAATTCATGCATGGTGTAAGCCTGGATTATCAATAGCATTATTTACGACTATATGACAAAACTATTACCATAGGTCATGAAGCATTGGAGTTAATGTTGCAGGGTGCTCTATGACAGAAAGAGAGCCTAAGGGTCAAGGAGAAGTAAATATATTTATTTTTGTATATGTATGTGAATTTATCGATTATGCCAGTATTGACATCAAAAATACACACATACCTGCTGCCTTATTAAAAATGCTGCATCAGCAGTGACATCATGGTATAATATGTGAAGAAGAAACAAAGCAACGAGTGCATCAACCGAGTCAACATCGCGAGTTAACTCGACACAGTCCTTCAAGCACTGTCCGAGCAACTAACATCAGAGACTCCCCATGACCTGCAAATCAGCAGGAGCAGCAGACGCAGAGCAGCCTCAGAAGCGGGAAGAAAGCATGCAGGCTGCGGGAAGGCCGAGGAGAGCCCTGCGCCGCGCGGTGCGGGGCCGGAGTTAGGGGGCGGTAGTGTCTGGGTGTGATGCGGGGAAGGCCACCGCGCTCGCCGCTGCCGTAAAGCCTCGTATAAAACAGGAGTGATCATTAAATGGCACAGCTATTCACCAGCTCCCGGCAAGAGACAGTAAAACAATAAATGACTAAACTTGACCAAGAGGGGCCTAATACAGATGAACAATGGCTTATGTCAGAGAGTGGCATTTTATGATTTGCTCACGATGCCTCCCCGCCATAAACCCCGGTGTTTCTGGGTTTAAATTTCCCGGCGAGAGAAAAGCGTCTGCGTTTTGGAATCTCTTCCGAATTATTTAACTTAATTCTCGAACCAGCGGAATCAATTTTTGTTGTCAGATCGATTCATTATAATGAGTGTTTTCAGCTCCATTTGGCAGTGCTGACATGATAAGCGGCGCGGTCATTAATCGTAAGTGAAGTACCATCCGTCTGCTGAGCGAACGACGCGGGAAATGAGTGAAAACTTATGGCGGAGATGTCCCCTGCGTGTCGGTAATGGATGTGCGCAACATAAAGACATATGGGCCTCGGCAGTGACGCTCAAGTAAAAACTCACTTCATTTATAGAGCTTCCCTGATTGGTCGGTCATCACCGGGTGGAGCTCGCCCATTGGACAGCTGGCTTCCAGGCCCTGCCCACTGTTATCGCCCGGTCATGCAATGTGCGCCTAATGCGACTCGAGGCACAATGTTTAACACTATTTTAATATAAAACAGACGGAGTATAAGGTAGTCACCTCACTTGCATGAGATGACATGAAGTGACGCGGCGGTCTGGCCGTGACTGCCTCCGTTGGCGATTGCCCTGCCTTCCGCCCGACGCAGCCGCGCCCGCCCCGCCACCCGCACGTCTGCGGCCGTGCTCGCCTTGTGTCATTTGGAGCATTGCTCGCCCTTCTCTCTCTCTCTCTCCCCCCCCCCTCTCTCTCTCTCTCTCTCTCTCTCTCTTCTCTCTCTCTCTCTCTCTCTCTCTCTCTCTCTCTCTCTCTCCCCCTCTCCCTCTCTCTCTCTCTCTCTCCCTCTCTCTCTCTCTCTCTCTCTCTCCTCTCCCTCTCTCTCTCTCTCTCTCTCTCTCTCTCTATCTATCTATCTATCTATCTATCTATCTATCTATCTATCTATCTGTCTGTCTATCCATCTCCCCCCTCTTTCCCTATTTCCTTCCTCTCTCTCCTCTTTCTCTCTCCTTCTCTCTCTCCCTCCCTCTTTCTCTCCTCCCTCTCTCTCTCTCTCTCTCTCTCTCTCTCTCTCTCTCTCTCTCTCTCTCTCTCCCTCTCTCTCTCTCTCTCTCTCCTCTCTCTCTCTCTCTCTCTCTCTCTCTCTCTCTCTCTCTCTCTCTATATCTATTCTTATATACTATATATTATATTATATATCTATTACTATATTATCTCCGTATCTCTCTCTTCCTCGCCCTCTCTCTTTGTCAGTCTATTTGTCCATGTATCTGTCTATCTATAT
>NC_051397.1:19766399-19768878 GCF_015228065.2 Penaeus monodon
CAAGCCCACGCTCACGTGAGTATACCCTGGCGTAGTGAGCAGGCCGGGCATGGCTGCACATAAGTCCACACTAGACAAGGCCAACCCTGCTGAAGGGGCTTATCAGTAGCATCCCGGCTAAACTACTCCCCCTTCCACCAAGATACACCTAAGCCAGTAGGTGGGAGGTAACTCGGTTGCCTACCTCTCAATCAAAAAACCAAGACAGCACAAACAAAGCAATGGCCCTCAATCCCCGGAGGCGAAGGAGCCCCTGGTTTCAGCGGCGATCAGGATTTCTCCGGAGCAGAGGGTGCTAAGAATCTCCGGTTAACAACAGGCCGCCCCACGTTGATGAACCTTTGCACATATAATATAAGGACAATGAGAACTGAATCCGACTTACTAGCATTACTTGAGAAACTCTCTTTCATTAAGTGGGATACTGTAGGACTATTGGAGAGGTAAACCCCAGCAAGCAGGAATTAGGGATAGGTTTCTTAGTTCACAAACCTTTAGAAAAGAATATCGTGGAATTCTATAGTGTAAGCGAAAGAGTGGCTTCAGTAATAATAAAACTAAACAATAGGTACTTCTTAAAGATTGTTCAAGTCTATGCTCCAAGTTGCAGCCACAGTGATGAGGAAATAGAGAGCTTCTATGAAGATGTTCATTTAGCGAGAGAGTAAAAATCCATTTCACAATAATTATGGGAGATTTTAATGCCAAAATAGGTAAAAAGACAGTAGGAGAAACCGTAATAGGGAATCACGGAATAGGTACTAGGAATGAGAGGGGACAAATGCTAGTTGATTTTGCGGAGGCTCGATCACTCAAAATCATGAATACATTCTTCGAAAGCCTAGAGCGGAAGTGAACACAGAAGTCGCCATCTGAACATAATTTCAAATAGGCGTGGTGTAGTAAAAGAAAATGTGGAAATTATTAATAAAGTCAGTGTTGGCAGTGACCACAGAATGGTCAGAGGCCAAATTAAACTACACTTCAGAAGGGAAAGGAACAAACTCATACGAAAACCACAGCCAAATTTAGCTAACTTGAAGACCAGAACGACAGAATTTAACGTTAACTTCCAAAACAGATATTCACTTCTCAGCGACGAAGATCTCAACATTGACCAAATTAACAAACAGTTTAATGATATAATAAAGGAAGCTGCACAAGTAGGCGGAAAGAAAGTCAAGCAAAGCTCCAGCAAGTTCTCGGTAGAAACTAAAGAGCTTATGCTCTACATATATATATATATATATATATATATATATATATATATATATATTATATATATACATTATATATATGTGTGTGTGTGTCTGTGTGTGTGTGTGTGTGTGTGTGTGTGTGTGTGTGTGGTGTGTGTCTGTGTGTGTGTGTGTGTGTGTGTGTGTGTGTGTGTGTGTGTGTGTTTGTGTGTTATATATATATATATATATATATATATATATATATATAATATATATATATATATATATATATATATATATATATATATAATATATATATATATATATATATATAATATTATTATATATATATAATATATATATATATATATATATATTATATATATATACATATATATATATATATATTATATATATATATATATATATATATATATAGATATATATATATATATATATTGTTGTGTGTGTGTGTGTGTGTGTGTGTTGTGTGTGTTGGTATTTTTTTTTTTTTTTATGTATATAAAAATCTGTGCATATATATATTTACACACACACACACACACACACACACACACACACACACACACACACACACACACACACATATATATAGATAGATAGATAGATAGATAGATAGATAGATAGATAGATAGATAGAATAGAGAGGTAAACCCCAGATAGCGGTGTGTGTGAGAGAGAGTGTGATAGAGAAATTGAGTGAATGAGTTAGGAGTGTGTGTGTGTATGTGTGTCATTGTATGTATATGTGTATGTATGCATGTATGTATGTATGCATGCATGTATGTATACGTGTATGTATTTATGTCTGTGTGCGTTTGTGTGTCAGTATGTACGTATAGGTGTATAATCTAACATTTTCTGTTTTCATCTATTTCTACGCTATTTCCTTTCTTTTTTTCCTCCCACATCATTTATCCAGGATAGCACTTACTCGCTGAAGCAACCAGTGCGTGCACGGTTTCTCCGCACGCAACGTGTGCTAGCAAGGTAAGGGCCACTACTTCTCGCCAGGGAATCTGCGTTACCCTTTGTGGCCTAGAGATGCTTGTCTTTCTCTCTCGCAGTACCAATCTGTCCGTCTATATATCTGTCTATTTCTATGTATGCTCGTCTGTCTGCTTATCTATCTGTCTGTCTGTGTATCTGACTATCGATATGTCTTTCTGTCTATCTACCTGTTTATATATTTAGCTGCAAGCACGCACGCAATCTTTCCTTCTCAATTATCATTTATTTCACATCGTCCGCATTTGGGCATTTCGCTCTTTTTGTTT
>NC_051397.1:19768978-19773978 GCF_015228065.2 Penaeus monodon
AAAAAAACAAAAATTTTTATATATATATATAATATATATATTATATAAATATAATATATATATATATGTTTGTTTGTTTTGTTTTTTTGTTTTTTTTTTTTTTTATATATATATATATAATTATTAATATAAAATTATATATATATAATATATATATATATATATATATATATATATATATAATATATTTTTATTATATATTTTATATATTTTTATTTTTATAAAATAAATTTTATTTTGTAATATATATTTATATATAATATTTTATTATATATATTATAATTAATATTAAAAACTTAAACTAATTATATATATTATATATATATATAATTATATTATAAATATTAATTTCTTACAATTTTGGTTGTTTAAGTGTATTTTACTTTGTTGCTTTGCCACGACCATATTTTTGTTGTGCGTATAATTTATATATACAGCACAATATGTTTGTGTGTAATTATATTTATTATAAATTAAATATTTAATTAAAAAATTTATATGTATATATATATACATTTTTTTTTTTATATAAATTATTTATAATAAAAAAAAAAAACAACTTTATTTAATTATATATATTATAAGATAATAGAAAAAATAGATAGATGATAGATAGATAGATAGTAGATAAAGTATATATTATATTAAAATATTTTAGTATTTTTTATATATATTCACAAAACCACACCTTTTTTATATATATATTTTATATATAATTAATAATATATTTTATTAATTATATATATATTTTTGTGTGTGGTGTGTGTGTGTGTGTGGTTTGTGTGTGTGTTTTTGTTTTTTTTGTTTGTTTTTTTGTAAACCCCCAAAACCCCCAAAAAACAACAAAAAAAAACAACAAAAAAAAAAAATATAATTTTATAAAAAATATATTTTATATAATATAATATATATTAAATTTTTATTATATATATAATATATATATATTTCTATATTAATATATTATTTTGTTTTTTTTTTTTTTTTTTTTTTTTTTTATTAATTTTTATATATATATAATAATATATTTTTATTTATTTATTATCATTTTTATTTGGTTTTTTTGTTTGTTGGGGTTTTTGTTGTTTTTGTTTTTTGGTTTTATTTTTTTTTTTTGTGTGTGTGTGTGTGTGTGTGTGTGGTGTGTGTGTGTGTGTGTGTGTACATGTATGTATATAAGTAGGTATATATAAGCGTATATATGTGTATAAGTATGTGTTTGTATGTATTTATGCATATATATACGCTTATTTGTATATGTATTCGTGTTTGTATATGTGTATGTATGTATGTGTATGTGTATTTGCATATGTATATGTGTGTTTAGAATATATGTATATGTGCATGTATATATGTGCGTTGTGTGTGTATGTGTATGTGCGTGTATGTATAAATGTATGTGTGCAAATACAGGTATATACATATATATGTGGAGGAGCTCATAAACGTATGTCCGCATTCACGTCAGCATACGTATAGTTATATTGTATGTGTATGTATACTCATGAGTAGGTGTACAGGATGTGTGCGCATGTATGTGTTCGCATACGTCTATACATGGGTATGCATGTGCAGGTGTGTAGTTGTGTATAATATAAGAGTATGTATGCATATCATATGCATGGGAGCACATGCAAAGCTGTATGCTTGCGTGTGCATGTGCACGTAAATGAACATAAGCGTGGTACTTCGGTCATTTGCAGGTGTCTGCACTGGGCGTACGTACGCATAAATAAAATCAACGTATAAAATATAGTCACATATATAAACACTTCTGATAATCAAGCCCACGCTCACATGAGTATACCCTGGCGTAGTGAGCAGGCCGGGCATGGCTGCACATAAGTCCACACTAGACAAGGCCAACCCTGCTGAAGGGGCTTATCAGTAGCATCCCGTCTAAACTACTCCCCCTTCCACCAAGATACACCTAAGCCAGTAGGTGGGAGGTAACTCGGTTGCCTACCTCTCAATCAAAAAACCAAGACAGCACAAACTAAGCAATGGCCCTCAATCCCCGGAGGCGAAGGAGCCCCTGGTTTCAGCGGCGATCAGGATTTCTCCGGAGCAGAGGGTGCTAAGAGTCACCAGTTAACAACAGGCCGCCCCACGTTGATGTACCTTTGCACATATAATATAAGGACAATGAGAACTGAATCCGACTTACTAGCATTACTTGAGAAACTCTCTTTCATTAAGTGGGATACTGTAGGACTATTGGAGAGGTAAACCCCAGGGTAGCAAGCAGGAATTAGGGATAGGTTTCTTAGTTCACAAACCTTTAGAAAAGAATATCGTGGAATTCTATAGTGTAAGTGAAAGAGTGGCTTCAGTAATAATAAAACTAAACAATAGGTACTTCTTAAAGATTGTTCAAGTCTATGCTCCAAGTTGCAGCCACAGTGATGAGGAAATAGAGAGCTTCTATGAAGATGTTCATTTAGGAGAGAGTAAAAACCCATTTCACAATAATTATGGGAGATTTAATGCCAAAATAGGTAAAAAGACAGTAGGAGAAACCGTAATAGGGAATCACGGAAAAGGTACTAGGAATGAGAGGGGACAAATGCTAGTTGATTTTGCGGAGGCTTGATCACTCAAAATCATGAATACATTCGTCGAAAGCCTAGAGCGGAAGTGAAAACAGAAGTCGCCATCTGACATCAAAAACGAAATTGACTTCATAATTTCAAATAGGCGTGGTGTAGTAAAAGAAAATGTGGAAATTATTAATAAAGTCAGTGTTGGCAGTGACCACAGAATGGTCAGAGGCCAAATTAAACTACACTTCAGAAGGGAAAGGAACAAACTCATACGAAAACCACAGCCAAATTTAGCTAACTTGAAGACCAGAACGACAGAATTTAATGTTAACTTCCAAAACAGATATTCACTTCTCAGCGACGAAGATCTCAACATTGACCAAATTAACAAACAGTTTAATGATATAATAAAGGAAGCTGCCACAAGTAGGCGGAAAGAAAGTCAAGCAAAGCTCCAGCAAGTTCTCGTAGAAACTAAAGTAGCTTATGTCTTACATATATATATATATATCATATATATTGTGTGTGTGTGTGGTGTGTGTGTGTGTGTGTGTGTGTGTGTGTGTGTGTGTGTGTGTGTGTGTGTGTTGTGTATATATGTATATATGATATATTATTATATTATATAGATATATATATATTTGTATATATATATATATATATATATATATATAATCATATATATATATATATATATAATATATACTATATATATATAATATAATCTATATATATATATATATGTGTGTGGGTGTGTGTGGTTGTGTGTGTGTTGTGTGTTGTGTGTGTGTGTATGTGTGTGTGTGTGTTTGTATTTTTTTTTCTTTTTTATGTATATAAAAATCTGTGCATATATATATTATATTAAAAACCCCCCCCCCCAAAAACCCCCCCCCAAAAAAAAAAAAAAAAAAAGGCCTTTGATTCTGGCGAGGTCACCAAATAAATGGGAATTTGCAAAGTAGCGGAAACCCCGTAATTAGGAAGGATTCAGAAGGGGGGACTCAAACCCCCTAATGGAATGGAGAGCTATTCCTCAGAAATGAGACAATTAAAAATAATATAAAATTAATTTAAAATATAATATTGTAAATATGTTTGTGGGTTTTATGTTTGTTTTTTAATTCCCCATAATCGACATATATAATTAACTAAAAAAAAAAATCAAAAAAAAAAATTATCTGTGGGGAAAAATTATTTAATTAAAAAATATTTATTTAATAATCTAATAAAATTGGGGTTGGGGTTTGTTTTTGGGGGTATTCATAAATATAAAAAATTAAAAATTAAAATTGTTAAATAAATACATTATTACAAAAAAAAAAAAAAAAAAAAAAAAACAAAAAAAAAAAAAATTTTTTTTGTTTTTTTTTTTTTGTTTTTTTTTTTTTTGTTGTTGTTTGTTGTGTGGGTGTGTGTGGGGTGTGTAGAAAATATATTTAATTTTTTTTTTTATTTATTATATATTATTATAATATATTATTATAAATATTATTATACGTTATTATTTATTTTTTTTTTTATATTATATAATTAAAATTAAAACATTTTTTTTTTTATCTATTTTATATTTTTTTTTTTTTTCTTATATATTTTTTTCCATAGATTATTTAACCAGTTTATTTTAAAAACTTTAAAAAAATTTATTAAGGGAATTTTTCTTTTTAAAAAAATTTCTTTTTTATATAAATTTTTTTATATATTATCATATTTATTATTTTTTTATTATTGTCTTTTTAAATTATATATCATATTATTTTGTTTTTTGTTTATTTTGTGGCGGATTTTTTTTTTTTTATTGTATTAAAATCGTCGTTTTTATTTCCCCCCCCCACCCCACCCCCCCCCACCCCCCCCTATATTTTTTTTTTTTGTTGATTTCTGTCTTTTTCCCCTTTCTTTTTTTTTTCGGGTTTTATTAAGGGTTTTACAAGTTTTTTAGGGTATTTATTTTAATTTATGACCCCATAAGAGAATTTTCATTTATATTTAGATTTATTTTTTTTAAAAGTTTACAAAATGTTATAAACATCTTTCTTTTTTCCTTTCCCAACGCTATTCCTCTTCCTCCATCTTCAGTTGCATATTAAAACCATATATTTTTTAAATGTTAAATTAAATATTTTAAATTAAGTTTCCCCTTTTAATTTTTTTTTTCATAAATTTTCAATATTTCTATTTAAAATTATTGTTTTTTTAAATATCTTCTTTGTGTGTGTTTGTTGTGTTTGTTGTTTTCTGTTTTTTTGCTGGGCTGTTTTTTTTTTTTTGTTGTGTTTGGGGCTTTTTTTTTGGGTAGGGGTTAATTTGTTTTTGTCTTTTTTTTTTTTTTTCTGTTTTTTTGCGTTTTTTTGTTTGTTTTTTTTTTTTTCTTTTTTTTTCTTTCTGTTTTTTAAATTTTCTTTCCGTTTGGCTGTTACTTTTTTTTATAACTATTTAAAATATTTATTACATTATATA
>NC_051397.1:19789291-19792692 GCF_015228065.2 Penaeus monodon
GCAAAACATAATTCATAATAAACAACATTTTTATATTAATTTTGCATAATATGATTCTACCCTTATATTTATCCTTTTTACCTCCCCTTCTCCCCCCCTCCGACCCTTCCTACCAAAAAAACAGCCTTTTTTATTATTTTGGGTTTTAATTTGATTTGGAAAATAAAAAAAAGATTAATCTTAAAAATTTTTTTTTTATTTTAATTTAGAATATATTAACAAAAAAAAAAGCTTTTTATTTTAATATTTATTTAAAAAAAAAAAATATTTATAATAATATATTATGATTTTAATTTGATAGATAATTATAAAAGGAAAAATAAAAAACAAAAAAAAAAATTTTAAAATTTAAAGGAAAAGAATTATAATTATTTATAAAAATTATTAATGTATATCAAAAGAAAACATGAAAATTTAAATTTTTTTACATTTCCCTTTTTTTTATTCAATTAATATCCTATTCATTTTATTTATTATTAATTAATATTATGATTTTATTTTATTATTTTAGTTATTAAAAAAAAATTTTTTTTTTTTTTTTTTTGGGGTTATTAATGTATTAATACATAAAATATTAAAAAAATTTATATTTAATATTCTATTGTGTTTTTTAATCCTCTTTTTTACATTTCATACATTTTCATTAAAATATATTTTGATTACATATTATAATATTTATATATAATTATTATTAATATATTATTTTTTATTATTTTTTTTATTATTATTTTCTTTATTTTTTTATTCATTTTTATTATTATTATTATTATTATTATTATTATTATTATCATCATCATCATCATTATTATTATTATTATTATTATTATTATTATTATCATCATCATCATCATCACAATCATTATTATTACAATTATCATTAATATTCTAATACCATTGTTATGATTATATTATTATCATTATTATCATCATCATTATAATTATCATTATTGTCATTGTTATTCTTATCATTATTATCATTAGTAGTAGTAGTAGTTGTTTTGTATTGTTATTACTATTTTTTTATCCTTATTATTATTATTATTATTATTATTATTATTATTATTATTTTATTATTTGTTGTTGAAATTTCCGTGTTGATACAATGGAAGAAAAACCCACAATACAAAAACTATAATTATTTTCCTTATTATTATTATTATCATCGTTTTTATGTTTTTATTATTATCATTACTATTATTTTCATTATTACTTTTGTTATCTTTATTATTCCTATACTTATCATTATTATTAGTATTATTTTCTTTATTAATTATTTTCACTAACATTATTATTATTGTCATTATAACTATCATTGTCACTATTTCATTATGAATATTATTTTTATGTTATATTATCTTTACCTATTATTATTGATATTTTTATCACCATCATCATATTCTTGTCATTATCATTATTATTGTTGTTACTATCTTAATGTTATTATTATCATAATCATTATTATTATTATAATTATGATTATTATCACTAGAAATATCATCATCATAATAAATAAAATATCATTATTCTCATTAGGCTTTTTATTCTCTGTGTCAATAATTTAATCGTTATTATCGATACCATATTATGTTATTGTTATTATTATTATTATTATCATTATTATTATTATTATTATCATTACTATTATCCTTATTATTATTATTATTATTATTATTATTATTATTATTATTATTATTATTATCATTATCATTTTTATTATTATCATTGTCATTATCATTAAAACCATCACCATCATTATGATTATTATTATCATTATAGTCATCAATGGTATAATTATTATTATATTATTACTATCATTATATTATTATTATTATTATAAATGTTATTATCATCATCAATATATTTGTAATAGTATAAATACCTATTATTATAATTATTATTTTTCTATAATTATTGTTATTATTATCAACCTTTTTTTCATCATTATTATCAATATCTTTATATTAATATTAATACTGTTGTTGTTATTATTATTATTATTATTATTATTAATGTTATTATTATTAATATTATTATTATCACTATTGTTCTTATTATTATTATTATTATTATTATTATTATTATTATTATTATTATTATTATTATTATTAACATATATATTAATATTAATACTGTTATTATTATCATTATTATTATTATTATTATTATTATTATTATTATTATTATTATTATTATTATTATTATTTTCATCAATATTATTATTATTATTATTATTATTATTATTATCATTATTATTATTATTTTTTGGTTTATCATATTATCATTATTTTTATGATTTTATATTTTACCATTCTTATTATCCTGAATATAATTAAAACCATTATCAATATTATTACCCTCTTGATTATCATTATTATTATTATTATTATGATTATTATTATTATTTTTTTTTTTATTATTATTATTATTATCATTAGTAGTAGTAGTAGTAGTAGTAGTAGTAGTAGTATTGTTGTTATTAATATTATTATTATATATTTTTTTATGATTATTGTTATTAATAATATTATTTTTTTATTATTGTTATTATTATTGACATAATTACGCTTATTGTTATTATCGTTCCTATTTAAATCATTATTTTATTATTTACTATTATTATTTTATTACTGAAAGATGGAATAATGCAATGCCGCATTGATATCGATAAATAACAACCCTCCCTGACCAGGACTCGAACCTAGGGCGAACCTATTTATTTTTATTACTCTGCGTATTATTATTATTATTATTGTTATTATTATTATTACTATTATTATTATTATTATTATTATTAATATTATTATTATTATTATTATTATTATTATTATTATTATTGTCATTATAATAATTATTATTATTATTATCATTATTGGTTTTGTCTTTGTTTCCTTGATTTGTATAATTATTAACATTACTGTAATTATAATTATTATTATCATTTATATTCTTAATTTTACCATTTTTATTATCCTTCTCATTATTATTATTATGATTACTATTATTATTATTATTATTATTATTATCATTATTATTATTATTATTATTATTATCATTATCATTGTTATTATTATTGATATTATTATAATCATTATTTTTTTTTTTTTTATTATCATCATTATTATTATTATTATCATCATCATCATCATTATTACTATTGATATTATTATTATTATTATTATTAATAGTATCAATAAGGACAAAAAAGAATAATAATAATAACAATTAAAATAATAATAATAATAATACTTTTTTAATACTTTAATAGTTATATGACTTTTGTGTCATTATCATTATTAGCATTTTCTTTCTTACAATTATTATTGAAAATATTCTAATAATTATTGTAATTATTATTGATATTGTTTTGTTTTTATATTATTTATTATATTATATTATATTAT
>NC_051397.1:19792792-19800292 GCF_015228065.2 Penaeus monodon
ATTCATTTATATTATTATTATATTATATATTTTTATTATTATATATTTTTATTATTTTATATTATATTTATTGTTATTATCAATATTTTTATTACTAATATTATTACTATTATTATTATTATTATTATCATTATTATTATTATTATTATTGTCATTTTATTATCATAATTATTATTGTCATTATTTTTTTATCATTATTATTATTATTATCGTTATTCTTCTTGTTGTTTTTATTGTTTTTCTCTTTGATTTCTTGTTATTTATATAATTATTAACATTTCTATCATTATAATTATTATCATCATTCATATTCATATTTTTTTCCATTTTTATTATCCTTCTCATTATTGTTATGATTATTACTATTATTATTATTATTATTATTATTATTATTATTATTATTATTATTATTAATATTGTTATTGTTCTTATTATTAATGTTATCATTTTTATTATCATTATTATTATTATTATAATCATTATAATTATCATTATTATTATTATTATTATTATTATTATCATTATTATTATTATTATCATCATCATCATCATTATCACTATTATTATTATTATTACTATTAATGCTATAATCATTGTTATTATTATTATATCATTATTTTTTTTTTTTTCGATTTTGTTGCCGTTGTTATGATATTATTATTATTGTTATTGTTATTATTTTTTTTTATTATTATTATTATCAGTATCATCATCAGCATCAGCATTATTTTATCATTATTATTATTATTAAAACTATTTTATTATTATTATTAATATTGTTATTATTATCATAATTATTATTATTATTATTATTGATATTATTATTATTGTTATTATTATTATTATTATTGTAAGGTATACTCCTAGCTTAAGGCCAGGTACCAGTCCGTATGGATGAGCCCGAAATGAAATCTCCCGTGAGGCAGGAGAGGCTTAGGGACCAGGTGAAGAATAAAGTTAAGGGTCCCGTTCACTCCTCTTGAAATTAGTCAATAACTCCTTTGAAGGGATCTAACAGTGCTGCTTTTATCCTTATCTAGTGTCCTTCCTCTGTAGTGATAGTAGCAATAGTAATAGCGGTAGTACAAGCAATAGCAATAGTGGTAGCACAAGCAGTAGTGGTAGTACGACCAATAGTAATAATGGTAGTAGTAGCCATAGTAGTAATGGTAGCACGAGAAATAGCAATAGTGGTAGTAACACAAGTAATAGCAATAGTGGTAGTGTGAACAATAGCAATACTGGTAGCGTGAGCAATAGAAGTAGTGGTGGTAGCACGAGCGGTAGGCGCAGAAGCGCGTGGTAGAAATAAAGATAGAAACAAGGTAAAACACTCGGGAACAAGGGTAAAATAACGAACAGGAAAAGGAGATAAAATACAGATAACCCAGTAAAAGTAGATCAGTAAAAGTAGATCAGTAAAAGTAGATCAGTAATAGCGATCAGTAAAAAGAGATCAAATAGAAAGATCAATAAAAATAAAACCATAAACAAAAGGCAAACACTCAGCATTAAAAGTCTGGAATACGTTACTTTATACATATGTATACACTTAAAAGACCAAGAATGATAAAACAAAAGGAGAAAAAAACTAATACTTAAGGTGAGTATCACTGGTTTTACATTTACGTTACTTCAACTTCATCTATGTAAAGTATTATTTCAGTTGCCTTCATTTATATTTGCCTAACACGTCCAGCATTGTCCAAATCTAGGCAAGTAACAAAAGCCAGTACAACCTTGGGTGTATCAAAATCATTAAGGAAAAGCTATAAAACACAGACTAAAAGAGTTTATGAATAAAAATGAAAACCAACTAAAATCATGAAATAGTAAAATTGAGCTCAGTAAATTTATAAAACATTCATTAATAGAATAAGATGATAAAATAAGTCATAAGTAGAAGGTTTAAAACATTAATTAGAAAAATTATTTAAAACGGTGATTATTCAAAAATGATGTGTCACGTCACGAACTGAGAAAACGAAAATAAAAATCATCTAGGAGTAAAACATAATATTTCATAGTACAAAACGAATTGAAATACAAATTACATACAAGAACTAGAAGCAGAAACAATAAAATTAACAAATACAATTAATAGAAATAAAACCGAAAAATAAAAGAAAACGGGATGGGGGGTGAACTACGGGAATCACGCGCAGGTGAAACAAGTGTGTAAGTGGAGTGACAACTGGAGTGCCACGCCCCCTCTTGGTGAATGGTACATTCCACATTATTATTAATATATTCATTATTATCATTATTTTATTATTATTATTATTATTATTATTATTATTATTATTATATTATCATTATTGGTATCATTCGTAACATCATTATCATTATTTTATGATTATTATATTTTTTACCATTATTATTGTCATAATTATTATTAAAACAATTATCAATAAGATTACCCTCTTCATTGTCATTATTATTATTTTTATTATTATTATCATTATTATTATTATCATATATTTGTTATGATTATTATTATTATTATTATTCCTCTTATTCTTATTCTTTTAATTATTATTATTATCATTATCATTATTATTACTATTATTATCATTATCATTATTATTATCAATATAATTACTATTATTATTTTCATTATTATCTATATTATTATTCATTTTTATTATTATTATTATTATTTCTCTATTATTATCATAATTACTTTTTTTTTATATTATTCTATTATTTTTTTATTATTATATTATTATTATCATTAATATCTATTATATTATATTTTTATTATTATTATATTGATGAGCCTCATGAAATCTCCCGTAAGCAGGAGAGGCTTAGGGACCAGGTGGGAAGATAAAGTTAAGGGTCCCGTCACTCCTCTTGAAATTAGTCCCAATACCTCATTTTGAAGGGATCTAACAGTGCTGCCTTTTATCCCTATATCTAGTGTCCTGTCCTCTGTAGTGATAGTAGCAATAGTAATACGGTATACAAGCAATAGCAATAGTGTAGCACAAGCATAGTGGTAGTACGAGGCAATAGCAATATGTAGTAGTAGCCATAGCAGTAGTGGTAGCACGAGAAATAGCATAGCGTAGTACACAAGCAATAGCATAGTGGTAGTGGTGAACAATAGCAACTACTGGTAGCGTAGCAATAGAAGTATGGTGTAGCACGAGCGGTATGGCGCAGAAGCGCTTGTAGAAATAAGATAGAACAAGTAAAACACTCGGAACAGGGTAAAATAACGATAACAGTAAAAGAGATAAAATACGATAACACCATTAAAAGTAGATCATTAAAAGTAGATCAGTAAAAGTAGATCAGATATAGCGATCAGTAAAAAGAGATAATCAAATAGAAAGATCAATAAAAATAAACCATAAAACAAAAGCAAACACTTCAGCGCATTAAAAAGTCTGGAATCCGTTACTTTTATACATATTTATAAATACACTTAAAAGACACAAGAATGATAACAAAAGGAGAAAAAACTAATACTTAAGGTGAAGTATCACTGGTTTTTCATTTACGTTACTTTCAACTTCAGTCTATGTAAAGTATTATTTCAGTTGCCTTCAATTTATATTTGCCTACACGTCCACAGTGTGTCCAATCTAGGCAGTAACAAAAGCCAGTACACCTTGGGGTGTATCAAAATCAATTGAGGAAAAGCTATAAACACAGACTATAAGAGTTTATGAATATAAAATGAAACCAATCTGTGAGCTCATTGGGAAAGTAAAATATTGAGCTCAGTAGAATCTATAAAACATTGAGTTAATAGAATGATGATAAAATAAGTCATAAAGTAGAAAGGTTTAAAACATAGTAGAAAAATTATTTATAAACGGTGGATGTCAAAAATGATGTGTTCACTCCCGAACTGAGAAAACGAAATAAAATCATCTAGGAGAAAACATAAGTAGTTTACATAGTAAAAACCGAATTGAAATACAAATTACATACAGGACTAGAAGCAGCACACTAAAATTAATAAACAAATACATTAATAGAAATAAACCGAAAAATAAAAGAAAACGGATGGGGGGTGCACTACCGGGAATCACGCGCAGGTGAAACAAGTGTGTAAGTGGAGTGACAACTGGAGTGCCACGCCCCTCTTGGTGAATGGTAGCATTCCACATTATTATTAATATATTCATTATTATCATTATTTTTATATTTATTATTATTATTATTATTATTATTATTATTATTATTATTATTATATTGTATTATTATTTTATTTATTATATTTATATTTTATTATATTATCATTATTGGTATCATTCGTAACAACATTATCATTTATTTTATGATTAGTATATTTTTTAACCATTATTTTGTCATAATTATTATTAAAACATTATCCATAAGGATTACCCTTTCATTTCTTATTATTATTTTTTATTATTATTATCATTAATATTTATTATTATTATTATTACTAGTATAGTATTATTATTATTGTTTATTATTAATTTTATTATTATCATTATTGTTATTATTTTTATTATTATTATTATTATTATCATTATTTTTTTGTTATTACTTTTAATTTTGGTCTTATCATTATTATTAATATGATTTTATTATTATTTTTATCCTTATCATTATTAGTACTATTATTATCAGTAATCATATTATTATCAATCATTATTATTATTAGAAACATTTTTATCATTATAATTCTTAAATACTATTTTTAATTCATTACTACTATTTCTATTTTATTCATTTTTAATCTTTATTATCAATACCTATTACCATTCTTAATATTATCTTATTCCTATTTCATATTACTATATTTATTTTCATTATTATTAATATATTATTATTTTATTATTTTATTATTATTTCTCTATTTATTAAAAAATACATAATTGACTCTTAGTTTTATTATTATTATTATTATTATTATATTTTAATACTCATACGTTGATCAAATATTTTTATTATTATTATTATTATTATTATTTATTATCATTATTATTACATTATTATTATTAGTTAGGATTATTATTATTATTATTATCAATATATTCATTATTATTATTATTATTATTATTATTATTATTACTATTTAGTATCATCATTATTTTATTATTATTAGTATATTATTATTGCCTATCAATAATAACAATATATATTATTATTATCATTATTATTACGATTACTACCGCACTGCTCTACTACTATATTATCCTTTTTTATTATTATTATCAATATTATTGCTATTGTTATTATTATTATTATTATCATTATTAGTTCTTATTATTATATTATCATATAATTATTGTTATTATTATTATATTATAATCAATGTTCTTATCATTATATTATTATTATTGCTATTATTATTATTATTATTATTGTTGTTGTGTTGTTGTTGTTATTATTATCATTATTATTATTATTAGTATTATATTATTATTATTATAATTATTAATATAATCTTTTGTATTATTATTTCTATTATCATTATTATTTTATTATTATTATTATTATTATTTTTATTATTATTATTTTATTATATTACGATAATTATGATTATTATACGTGATTATTATTATAGTAATAGCAGTACATGTCACCTAGTAGTCAGTATCATCCTTATTGTTCTTGTTGTTGTTGTTGTTGTTAATATTATTCTTATATTAATTATTTATTCTTATATTTACTATGAATATTATCATTATTTTCATCGTTTTAATATTATTATTATTATTATTTATTATTATTATTTTATATTATTATATTACTCCTATTATTACTATTATTATCATTAATATTATTATTTTTATTAATTATTATTACTATTATCATCCATTATTATTATTATTTTCTTATTAGTATTATTATTATTATTATTTTATATTATTATTATTACTATTAATATGATGATGATGATGATGATGATGCAAGGATATGCATGAGATGATGATGATGATGATTATTATTAGTTATTATTATTATTATAAGCCATTATTATTATCATTATCATTATCATTTATTTTATTACTTTTATTATATCGTTATCTTTTGTTTATCATTATTATTATTGTTGTTGCTGTTGTTATTGTTGTTGTTATTATTATTATCATGTTATTATTAATAGTAGTATTGTTCTTTTTATTATTATCATTATTTTTATTGTTTTTATTATCATTAATAATATTATCATCATTATTATTGTTGTTGTTGTTGCTACTATTATCATTATCAGTTATTATTATCATCATCCTTATTATCATTAATATTATTATTATTATTATTATTATTATCATTATTATTATTATTATTATTATTATTATTATTATTATTATTATTATTTTATTGGTGTTGTTGTTATTATAATCATTACTATTATACTTATTATTATTATTATCATTAAGATCTTTTTTATAATCATTATTCATATTGCTATTATCAATATTGATAATTATAGTACTACTAATGATATTAATAATAATATTAATTCTAACACTAATACTAAATATTATTACTATTATTATTATCATCATCATCATTATCATCATCATCGTCATCATCATCATCATCCTAATTATTATTATTATTATTATTATTAAGGTTTGTATTATCATCATCACCATTATTATTTTTTAATTATTATTTTTTTCATTATTATTATTATTATTGTTATTATTATAATTATTATCATCATCATCCTTTTATTATAGTCTTTATTACCATTATTATCATCGTTATTACCATTATTACTATCATTATTATTATCATGCTGCAGTTAGACATTATTTTCATTGACATTACTATTATCAGTTATAATTTGTTTGTCTTTTTTGGTTGTTGTTGTTTTGTTGTTATCATTATTATTATTACTTCTCAGCCCTTTCCTTTAAGCTCTTGCCTCCTTTTTTCTCTTTACCTTTCCCTCTCCCTCTCCCTCTACCCTTCCCTATCCTTCTCACTTCCAATGTACATCTGCCCTTCCCAGCTGCCTCCTCTTCCTCTTTAACCTCCCCCGCCTCCTTCGCTCCTTTAACCTCCTTCTCTCTCTGAACCCCTCTCCCTTCCCCTTAGCCACCACCTCTCTTTTGGAAGTCCCCTCCGTTTCCCTTCCCCTTTCTTGCCCATCTCCCCTTTTTTATGCCCTATTTGCATCCCTTCCCCCTTCCTCTTTTGCCCTTTTTCTTCCCCCTCTCTCTCCCCTTTCTTTAAACCACCTTCTTCCCTTCCTTCTCTCCTGACTTCCTTCTAAGCCTCCACCCTCGAAGAGTTGAGTAAATAATAGATGTGCATAAATTGATGGTCTGTTTACCTTGATGCGATGGACGATAATAATGATAACAGTAATCATGATTGTGATAATGATGATGATGATGGTAATAATAATCATAATAATAATAATAATAATAACAATAATAATGATAACAATAATAATGATAACAATGATAATAATAATAATAATAACAACAACAACAACAACAACAACAACAACAACAATAATAATAATAATAATAATGCAGAATGATAACAATA
>NC_051397.1:19807035-19814535 GCF_015228065.2 Penaeus monodon
ATTATTATTATCATTAGATTTATCATTATTTATTATTATATGTTCATTATAATTATCATTATTATTAGATTAATTATATTATATTATTTTTATCATTATCATTATTATTATTATTATTATTATTATTATTATTATTATCAATAAATTATTTAGAAACATTTTATCATATAATTAAATACTATTTTTCTCATTACTACTATTCTATTTTATCTATTTTAATCTATTATCAATACATATTACCATTCTAATATTATCATTATTCCTATTCAATTACTTTATTATTTTCATTATTATTAATCATTATATTATTTATTATTATTATTATTATTTCTATTATTATCATAATTATTCTTATTTTATTATTAGTATCATCATTATTATTATTATTATATATATTATTATTGCTATCAACAATAACAATATTATTATTATTATTATTATTATGACAATTACTTCCACTGCTACTACTACTATTATTATCCTTTTATTATTATTATCAATATTATGCTATTGTTATTATTATATTATTATCATTATTAGTTCTTATTATTATTGTTATTATTATTACTATTATTGTAATTATTATTATTATTATTATTACTATTTTTATTGATATATTATCATTATTATGTTTATTATATTATAATATTATTATTATAATTATTACTATAATCTTTTGTATTATTATATTTATTATTATTATTATTATTATTATTATTATTATTATTATTATTATTATTATTATTATTATTACTATAATTATGATTATTATTGTGATTATTATTAGTAGTAATAGTAGTAGTAGTCCTAGTAGGCATTATTATCATTATTGTTGTTGTTATTAATATTATTATTATTATTATTATTATTATTATTATTATATTATTATTATTATTTATATTATTACTATTATATGATGTTATCATTATCATTATATTATCATTATTATTATTATATTATATTAATATTATATTATATTATTATTATTATTATTATCATCATTATTATTATTTATATATTATATTATTTTATTATTATTATTATTATTTGTTATTATCACCATTAATATGATGATGATGATGATGATAATGATGATGATGAGATGATGATGATGATGTGATTATTATTATTTATTATTATTATTATAAGCCATTATTATTATCATTATCATTATCATTATTATTATACTTATATTATATCGTTATCATTTTTTATCATTATATTATTGTTGTTGCTGTTGTTATTGTTGTTGTTATTATATTATCATGTTATTATTAATAGTAGTATTGTTCTTTTATTATTATTATTATATTATATTATTGTTTTTATTATTATTATTATTATTATCATTATGATTATTATTATTATTATTATTATTATTATTATTACTATGATTATTATTATTATTATCATTATTATTATTATTATTATTATTATTAATATTATTTTATTATTATTATATGGTGTTGTTTTATTATAATCATTACTATATACTTATTATTATTATTATCATTAAGATCTTTTTATAATCATTATATCTATTGCTATTATCAATATTGATAATGATAGTACTACTCCATAATATTAATAATAATATCAATTCTAACCCTAATACTAAATATTATTACTATTATTATTATCATCATCACAATCATCATCATCATCATCATCGTCATCATCATCCTAATTATTATTATTATTATTATTATTAGGTTTGTATTATTATCATCACCATTATTATTTTTTTATTATTATTATTATCATTATTATTATTATTATTGTTATTATTATAATTATTATCATCATCATCCTTTTATTATAGTCTTTATTACCATTATTATCATCGTTATTACCATTATTACTATCATTATTATTATCATGCTGCAGTTAGACATTATTTTCATTGACATTACTATTATCAGTTATAATTTGTTTGTCTTTTTTGGTTGTTGTTGTTTTGTTGTTATCATTATTATTATTACTTCTCAGCCCTTTCCTTTAAGCTCTTGCCTCCTTTTTTCTCTTTACCTTTCCCTCTCCCTCTCCCTCTACCCTTCCCTATCCTTCTCACTTCCAATGTACATCTGCCCTTCCCAGCTGCCTCCTCTTCCTCTTAACCTCCCCCGCCTCCTTCGCTCCTTTAACCTCCTTCTCTCTCTGAACCCCTCTCCCTTCCCTAGCCACCACCTCTCTTTTGGAAGTCCCCTCCGTTTCCCTTCCCCTTTCTTGCCCATCTCCCCTTTTTTATGCCCTATTTGCATCCCTTCCCCCTTCCTCTTTTGCCCTTTTTCTTCCCCCTCTCTCTCCCCTTTCTTTAAACCACCTTCTTCCCTTCCTTCTCTCCTGACTTCCTTCTAAGCCTCCACCCTCGAAGAGTTGAGTAAATAATAGATGTGCATAAATTGATGGTCTGTTTACCTTGATGCGATGGACGATAATAATGATAACAGTAATCATGATTGTGATAATGATGATGATCATAGTAATAATAATAATAGTAATAATAATAATAATTTTAATAACAATAATAATGATAACAATAATAATGATAACAATGATAATAATAATAATAATAACAACAACAACAACAACAACAACAACAACAACAATAATAATGATGATAATAATGATAACAATAACAGTAATAGTAATAATAATGACAATGATAATGATGATGGTAACAATAATAATAATGATAATAATAATTATAATGATGATGATGATGATGATAATAATAATGATGATAATAATAATAATAATAATAATAATAATAATAATAATAATAATAATAATAATAATAATAATAATAACAATGATAATAATGATAGTAAAATAATGTTAATAACATTGATAATGATAATAATAATGATAATAGTAGTAATAATTAAATCACTTATTATTATTATATATTACTATATTATTATTATTTATTATTATTATTATTATCATAGTAATGAAAAGAGTAATAATAATAGCAGTAATAATAATAACAGTAATGATAGTAATAGTAATAATAATAATTATTATTATTATTATTATTATTATCATTATTATTGTCTTTATATCATAATTACCCTTATATCAGTAACAGAAATAATGGTAATAAAAAATATGAAAGAATAGACAAGGCAAGTGATGAGCCAAATCTGTTTGCCCCTAGTGCCTCCGCCTTTACGCCTAATTCCTAGGATCGCCAAAGAGAACGACAAAGCCACTGGAATTGTCTTCTTCCAATTCTCGTTTTCTTATTTCGCCTTCGCATCCCTCCATCATTTTTGTTCGTTTATGTTTCATTTTTCTACTTCATCTATATAGCATCCCTCATCGCATTCTATTCTTCTTTCAATTCTCCCCTTTTTGGTATAATTTCATGCTCTTTGCTTTTTCTTCTGTTTTTGCTTCTATTATTTTCCTTCTTTTGCCTTCGTCGTGTACTCCTTCCTCTTCAGTCACCATTTTAATCTCTCAGCAAAAAGAACATAAAAATCAAATGAATACAAAGAGATAAAAGGGACCGACCGAGGGGAAGGGAGGAGGGGGGGGGAGGGGGGGGGCCGAGGTGGGGGGCGGTCAGGGGGAGGGCGGGGGGTGGGTCGACGAGCCCCCCGGGTGGTCCCCCCGCTGTTCTTCGCTCGGGAGAACATTTTTCGCCGATTTTTTTTTTCTTTGGGCGAGGAGCATCCAGGTCGATTTTTGTAAAACCGGGGATACCTTTGGGGAGATGACGCGAGATTTAAAAGTGCACACGGAGGTATGTAATTACTTTTTTCACTCAAAATTTAAACGTTGCAGGTATCAACAAAACTTTTCTGAAAAAAAAGGCGAATATTTTGGTCTAAAAAAAAAAAAAATAAAAAAAAATAAAAAAGTAAAAAAAGGAATGAGGGTTTTTTTGATTTATTTTCATTTTCATTTCTTTTGAGGGGGGTTTTGAGCTAGATTTGGAAATAATTACATGTATTTAGATTTCCTTCGGATTTTCCGGATTGCTTATAAACGAATTTTTCAGCCCGGGAAATTTTATTATTTGAATTAAAACGCGACAGATATCGACATTAAGCAGGGGAAAATTTTTGGTGGTAATAATACACACTTTAACGAGGTATATAAGGGGGGAAAAGGAGGGATTTATAAAAGGGGTTAAATAACAAAATGGGGGTAGGGAATAGAAAAAGGGTAAAATTTTAATTAATAAGATATATATTATTAAAAAAAAGATAAAATATTAAAAAATAGGATAAAAAATCATCCCCAATATAAATAACAAAAATAATATATATATATATATAATAGATTATATATATAATATGATATATATAATAATAAAATTATTTTAAATATAAAATAATGTTAAAACTCAAACACACACACACACAAAACCCACACAAACACACACGCACACAACAACAATACACCAAACACACACACACACACACCCCACACACACACCACACACACCACACACACAATATAAATAATAAAATTTAATATATATTAATAATATATTAATATTATTAAAATATATAATAATTATTTTTGGTGTTGTGTGTGGATGTAATTATGTATAATTATTAAAATATATTTTAATATATATATTATTAATATATTATATATTTGTGTGTGTGTTGTTGTGTGTGTGTGTGTGTGTGTATTTATATGTATATATTTTAATAATATATAATATAGTATATAAATATATTTTAATAAATAAATAATGTATGATGGAATATTATTATATATAATAAATATATATAAAAATATATAAAAGTAAAATTATATGAAATTAAGAAAAATTTTAAATATATATTAATATAATAAAATTTAATATAAAATATATATAATAGGGATTTTTAATAACAATATTTTTAAATATAATATAATATTATAATAAAAAAATAATAATAAGATATGTTATATAATATAGAATTAATATAATATATATATAAATAAATATAAAATAAAGTATTTCTAATGTATTTATATTATTATATAATAAATTTTTATATAAAATATATATATATTATATATTATATATATAATATATATGCATACACACACACACACACACAACATATACATACACACACACACACACACACACACACCACACACACACACACACACACACACACACACAACACACACACACACACACACACCCCACACACACACACACACACACACACACGCGCGCACACATGTATGTGTGATATATATGTATATTTTATATTATGTAATATAATTAGAGAATATAAGATATATATATATATAATAATAATATATTAATATAGGTATGTAATATATGGTAAATATATAGATAAGATATATATAGAATATAGATAGATATATATAATAAGAGATAAGATAACAAGTATATGAGGATAGATATATATATAGAAATAGATAATAATATATAAGATATTTTAATATATATAGAAGATATATATATAATAGATAAAAGTATATAGAAAATAATATATAGAATATAAAGATATAGATATATAAAAATAAAAATTAAAGTATATATATATAATACATACATAATATATATAGATATATAATATATCAATATAGATAATATAATAATATAATATATAGGGTAATAGAATACATGTTTTGTGTGGGTGGTGTGTGGGTGGGGGTTTATAATATATATATATATATATAATAAATTTATATAATATATATATATTAAAATAAAATATAATATATAATACATATAATATATTATAGATGATATAAAAATACGGGATAAAATATATATAATAGAATAGATATATAATAATAATATTATATATATATATATAAATATATAATATAAAAAGAGAAAAGAGAGTGTCAATTTTAATGGGTAGGGGGGATGTAAAATAAAAGTGGTAATAATAAGATAAAATATATAATAAATATGATAATATATTAATAAAAAATAATTATATTAAAATAAACATATAAATAAAGTATTTAAAACAAAAAAATAATATATATATAATTATAAGATAAAAATAATATATAAAAAATAGATAAAATTTTTATAATAAATGAATAGAAAAAAAAAGAAATAAATATAAAAAAAAAGAAAATTTAATATAAATAAATAAAAAAAATATATAAAAAAATTATAATAATAAATTTAGAAATAATAATATAAAGATATAAATTAAATTTTTAATATATAAAAAATTAAAATAAATATATAATTAATATTATAGATTGGGTATTATAATAAAATTTTATATATATAAATAATAATATATATAATAATAGTATAAATATATAATAAAATATAAAATTAACATAAATAAATATATATAAAAATTTATATATATATATTATATATTATATATAAAAAAATATAAATTTTTAATAAAAATAGTATTATAAATAAAATAAAATTTTATAAATAAAAATATATAAATTTATTATAATTTATAATAATAATATATAACAAAAAAAATATATATAACATACAACATACAAAAATAGACACATCTCTTTCTCTTTAATATAAAATAGAATAATATATAAAATATAAAAAATTTATAAATTATAAAAAATTTTAAATACAGTATTATAATTAATAAAAATTTTAAATAAAAAATATATAAATAGAATAATAAATTAAAATTTTATAAATATAAATAAAGAAATATAATAAACACACACACACACACAACACACACAAACGGGGTAATAATAAAAAGGGGAAATTAAATAATACTAAAAAATAAAAAAAGAAATAAAAAGAAGGTAGGTAGAAATTTTACAAAGAAAAAAAAAAGAAAAAATAGAATAAAAGGGGATAGATATAGAAAATAGAAAAAAAAGATAGAAAAAAGAAAAAAAATATATAGAAAAATGAATAAAAAAAAAAAAGATAAAAAAAAAAGAATAATAATAAAAAATAAAAAAAGAGTATAAACACAAAAACAACAAAAAAAATAAATAAAAATAAATAAAAAAAATTAATATAAAAACAATATATACCACAAAAGTGGCGCGGGGTGGGGGTGGTGTTGTGTGTGGGTGTGTGGGGGTGGGGGGGGGGGGTGGGGGGTGGGGGGGTGTGTGGGGGGGGGGGGGGGGGGTGTGGGGGAAGGTGGGTTGTGGGTGTGGGTGGGAGCAATAAAAATAAAAGATAAATAAAAGAAAAAAATAGAAAGAATAAAAATAAATAAAATAAAAAACAAAAAATAAAAATATAAAAATATAATATAATAAAAATATATAATAAAGATAACATATCTATATACTATATATATATAATATATAATATAAATAGATAAAAGAAATATATAAGTATAAGAATATAAAATATATAATAGATAATATAGATATATAATATAGTATAAATATATATATAAATATAAAACAAACTATAATATAGACATATTTATATAAATATATATATATAAATAATAAATATATAAACACATACAGAATAATATATATATAATATTATATATAAGATATATAAATATATATATATATATAATATAATAA
>NC_051397.1:19831496-19836727 GCF_015228065.2 Penaeus monodon
GTTATAATATAAATATATAATAATATATTATATATTTTATATATATATAAACATTTATAATATAAAAATATAATATATAATTTTATATATATATATTTTAAAAATATAGAGAGAGGAGAGAGAGAGAGAGGGAGAGAGAGAGAGAGGGAGGGAGGAAAAGAGGGGAGTGCATAAATTATTAAATATAATATTTAAAAACAACCCCAAAAACCCCCACACACACACACCCCACACACACACACCCCACACACAAAACCCCCACCTATATAATATAAAATATATAATATAAATATATAAATAAAATATATATTAAATATATTATAAATATATTTATATATATGTATGCATAGATATACGGATGTTGCATATTAAAATATTTTATATATATATTTAAAAAATATTATATATAATATATATAAGTATAATATAAAATTAATATTGGAGGGATGTATGAAAATTGGGATGTTTTAAAAACTCTTCTATACATATAAGAGGGGGTAATAGATTTTTATTTATATACACACACACAAAAATATAATATAATAGAAGATAGAAAAAAGATGATAGAAATAGATAGATAGGTTAATTTTATATATATAATTATATAGATATAATATATATATATATTATATATATTATATATAAAATATAATATATATTTTTGGTGGTGTGTTGTGTGTTGGGGGGTGTGTGTGTGTGTGTGTGTGTATGTATTATATGTATATTTCATACCAAACACACAACACCAAAACACAATATCATATATATATAATTTATTAATTTTTTTAATTATTATAATATTATAAAAAATATATAATATTTATATATATATATATAAAATTATTATATATATATATATTATTTTATATATAAAAAATATTGTGTGTGGTGTGTGGTGGGTAGGATAAAACAATACCTCATCCCCACACACCACACACACCCACACACACACACACCCACACACACACATATATTATAATAAAATATATATATATAATATATATATATATATATATATATATATCACTCATCTATCTATCTATCTATCTATCTATCTTTCTATCTATCTATATATATAATATGTTTGTGTGTGTGTATATATATAATATACGTATATATGCATATATATGTATAGAAAGAGATATATACATACATACTTTCATACATACATACATAATATAATATATTATATATAATATATATATATATATATATATATATATATATATATATATATATATATATATATATATATTATATATTTGTCTGTGTGTGTGTGTGTATGCATATACATACTTAAATACATATGTGTATATATGCAATATTAATATATATATATATATATATATATATATATATATATATAGAAAAATATATATATGTGGGTGTGTGTGTGTGTGTATGTGTGTGTGTGTGTGGTGTGTGTGTGTGTGTGTGTGTGTGTGTGTGTTTTGTGTGTGTGTGTGTGTGAGTGTGTGTGGTGTGTGTGTGTGTGTGTGTGGTGTTGTGTGTGTGTGTGTGTGGTGTGTGTGTGTGTGGTGTGTGTATGCTTATTATGTATATCAATTATATTTAAAGATTCCCAATATATACATAGACATTTTAATATATATATATAATAATATAAAATAATATTAATATATAATATTATACATAATATATATATATTATATATATATATATATATAATATATAATTATATATTAATTATGGTGTTGGTGTGGGTGTGTGGTGTGTGTTGGGGTGTGTGTGTGTGTGTGTGTGTGTGTGTGTGTGGGTGTGTTCACTCGAGGTAGGGCCATTGAATAAATGGGTTTTGACGTTGCTATTTAATTATCATTCGTGTAATTTTTTTTATTTTCAAAATGCAGTATGTAGTTTTTGCTTTGCTCACACGACAACTTTTTTGCCAGGGCCCAAAACAAAAAAAAAATGGTCAAAAGAATACACAGTTATACCCAAAAGGGAAACCCTTTTTTGGCACCACAAAAAAGTTGCAAATAGTGGTGGGGGGCCCATTGTTATTATGAAAGACGGGCATTCGAGTGTTACGAAAAAATATATATATATATATAATAAATTATATATATTATATAATATATATATATATAATAATATATATATATTATATATTATATATTATATTATGTGTGGTTTGTTTTGGGTGTGTGGAGAAAGAGAAAAGAGAAAAAATGAAAATAATTTTTTTTTTAATCTTTTTAAAAATTTTTCCCTTTTATAAAAAAATCGAGAGTTAAGGTAAAATTTATGTTTGATATATTTTTTTCTCTTACATGAAAAAAATTTCTCGCAATATTTTAAAAAAATTAATTAATAATATAATTAAAAATATATAATAATAATATTATTATATATATATTATTATATATAAATTAATATTATGTATATGAATATATATAAATAAAATTATATAAAATATATAATATAATTATATATAATATATTTATATAATATAATAAATAATAAAAATTTTATATATTTAAAATATATAAATAATATTATATATAATATCAAATACAAAAAATAATCAAAACTTTTTATTAAAAGAGGGGTTCTGTTTATCCTTTTTATTGCACTCCCTTTTAAAAAGAAAAGATTTCGAGAAAAGTTTGGGTTTTTTTATTTAAATTTGATGGATTAAAGATGGTTAAAAAAAATTACAAAAAAAAATTTTTTACTTTACTAAAAAAAAAACTTTTTCCTACCCCCTTTTCCCTTTTTCCCCTTTCCCTTCTTTCCCCCCCCCCTTTTCCCCCTTTTCTCCTCTCCCTTTCCTTTCCCTCGCCCTCCTCCCTTCTTTTTTCCCTCCCCTTCTCTTTTTTCTTTTTCTCTTTTCCCTCCCTTTCTTCCCTCTTCTTTTTCCTTTCCTCCCCCCCCCCTTTTTTCTCCCCTCTCTCTTTTTCCTCTCTCCCCCTCCTCCTCTCTCTCCTCTCTTCTCTCTCTATCTCTTTCCCCCCCTTCTCCCTCTTCTCTCCTTTTCCTCTTCTCCTTATTCTCTCTCTCTCTCTCTTTCCCTCTCTCTCCTCTCTTCCCCTCTCTCTCCTCTTCTCTCTCTCTTCTCTCCCCTCTCTCTCTCCTCTCTCCCCCTCTCTCCTCTCCCCTCTCTCTCCCCTCTCTCCTCTCTCTCTCTCTCTCTTTTCTCTTCTCTCTTCTGATATTAGAGGTGGGGTGGATACTTTTTCGTTTCAAGTTGGGATTACGTAACCTAAAAGTGTCGGGGCCCCCCTGCATAAATTATATATATTATAATAAAATTATATATTAATATAAATATAATATAATATATATATAATAAATTTTTATATATAATAAAATTTTTGTGTGGGTGGTTTGTGTGGGTGTGTGGAAAATTATACATTTACATATAATGTGATATAGCATATATATATAATATATATATATAATTATATTTTTAAATTTAAATTTATTAATATATAAAATTTTAATTACATAATATAAATTTAATTATAATATATATATATAATATATATAAGGTGTGTGGTGTGTGTTGTGTGTGTGGGTGGGGTGTGGTGGGTGTGTGTGGGTGTGTGGGTGGTGGGTATGGTTAATATATATTATATATATATAAAATAATATATATTATATAATTATATATATTATATATGAATAAAATATTTTAAAATATATATATATATAAATATATATTATATAAATATATAATATAATATTTATAGTTTTTTAATGAAAATTTAATATATCGCGTGAGTGACATCAGGGAAATGTTTTAAAAATTAGCTTGTATAACTTCCAATTAGATATCAATGTTCAGATGCATTGGACATGATTGTTTCATCTTAGTTGAACACATAATTTATATTAGAAAAAGAAGGTTACACATACAATGTGCGTCTTTGCACGAAGCAGCCTGCTTGCGTTCACATTCAATGTTAAAATGAACTCCTTCTGGACATCAGCAAGCCAAAACACCAGCCATCAAAACACATCATGTACTTAGGGCGCCATCTTGCACGCGAAAAACGCCATTAAACAAGCTCAGTCTCAACCCACTGCCTTAGCTGTCGCTCAAGGTTGAAGGCTGAAGCCAAGACGACCGGGACGGACGGTATGATGGATGTCACACGGGACTTCTTTCGCTTATGAAATCACTGACGCCGTCAATCCTCAGGCAACTTGTTGTTGCAGAAATACTGAACTATATATTTTTATTCTTTTGAAGGGCTATTCCTTTCTCGCATGCATATCGCACCGAACGCGAGTTAGTAAGATTTTCTTTTCCTGAATCTGTTATCTAATTCATTATTTCATGCAATATATTAGCCTCAAGATAAAAGAAAACCCCTGAAAAAATTTCAGAAAACACTTTGGTTCAAACGGTTTCAAAACCAAAACGCAACGAAAATGAAACCTTTCAGAGATCTAAGAGGAAATTGGTCTTTTTCTCATTTTTTTCGGGCATTTTTCTGATAAAGGGGCAACAAAGCGCTTCAAACATGGATTTTTTGCCCCAAATAATTTATGATGGATATTCCAAACACTCCCGAAAATTAAATTTTTAAATATATATTATATATATAATTATAATATAATTAAAAATATATATATAATATAATATAATAATTCATCGAAAAATGCTATGGGGTTTAAACTTTTTTTGGGGCCCCGATATTTTTTCTCATTCTGGGCCAGAACACAAATACATACCAGATAGTAAAAGGGTAGAAAAGTAGATAAAGGATAGAAAATAAGTAAGAAAATGAAAATACTAAAGCTATTTGGTGCGTTTTAAATATTATTATAATTTTTATATAATATTTATTTTATATATATAATAATTTTGGGGGTTTTTGGGGTGGTGTGTGGGGTGGTGTGTGGGTGTGGGGGTGTGTGTTGTGGGGTGTGTGGGTGTGTGTGGTGTTGTGTGTTGGTGTGTTCGTGTGTGAAGTTATATTATATATAATATTAATATATATATATATATTATATATTTTTTATTTATAAATTTTTAAAAATAATTTTATTTATCTCTATAAAAAATATATATATTAAAAATATAAATAAACATTTATATTTTTAAAATTATAATATATATAAATTATAATATATTTTATCTTAAAATAATATATATAAAATAAATTATAAAATATTTTATTTTTTTTAAAAAAATTTTTTTTAAACCAAATAAAAATTTAAAAAATATATAAAATAAAATTTTGATATTTAATAATAAA
>NC_051397.1:19839327-19841827 GCF_015228065.2 Penaeus monodon
ATCTCTCAGCAAGCTCATTGCCTCTGATCCTATGTGGCTGGGAACCAGTTATGATAATTCTTCTACCCTGTACAAGAATCCTCAATGCAGTGTGAGGATGGTTGTCAGAAGGTAGATGTTGTCAGTGGGTGAGCGCTACTGAAGACTGCCTCTGCCTGTAGCGAGGAGGCGTTGTCTGTTACCCTCATGGATATTGTGGCATCCCTTGTTGCGAAGCCGGCGCCTGCAGTGTGGGTCAAGGGATCGAACGATCCATCCGTGTAATATGTTCTGCTCCCCGGAGGGGTGATGGTTGCAATGACCCTCTGGGTTTCTGCCTTTAGGCTAGGCGTACAATATTCATTCTTTTTGCTTGCCAGTCTCATGACGAGAGCTTCAGGGTGTGGGGAGTCCATGCCCTTGGCCAGTAGCGGTTCTTTGAGCTGATGGCGTATTAGCACCCTGGCTGTGTGAGACAGCCAGGAGTTGTTTGCAAAACAGCTCGTATCTTGTTCTAGGTGTCTGACTATTTATGTCTTAGGCTTGTGTTCTGGGGGCCTGGATGACCTTTGATAAGAATTGTCCTGCCGTTAGATCAATTCGTGAGGCCAAGGGGAGAAGGTTTGTCTCCACTAGGAGATTGAGGACCTTCGCCCACCTTGGGGCACCCAGAATGACCCTGTCGGCTTCGTTTTGGACTGTCTCCAGTCGGTCTTTATATTTTCTCTTAATGCCAATCAGAGCGAGGGAGGCATAGTCTACAATGGGCCTGACAGCATGTACGTAGAATGATCTTAGTACTCTATGTCTGGCCCCTATGCGTCTTCCACTCATTGCTCTCATGACAGACAGTCTTGCCTTTGTTCGGTCAAGCAGGTGCTGGACCTCCTTGCGGAAGGAGAGGGTCTGGTCTATCCTTACCCCAAGGTAGAGGTAGTCCTGAACCCACTCCAAGTCCATTCCCTGGATTTTCAGACTTGTGCTTGAACTCTCTGTCTCAGAGCCATGGCTTTGGATTGGCTGCAGAGATCTTTAGTCCTGTCCTGCAACACTCCTCGGATACCAAGTCCAGACAACGCTGGGCTTTGTTTAGGCAGTGTGGTCCAGTGGAGATGATAGCAAGATCGTCTGCATAGGAGATGATCTTGCACCCCACTGGGAGGTTTATGTTGAGGATACAGGACATTAGTGTGTTAACCCAATCACCCCGGATTTATGTTTTGTCCCTTGTAGGTTTTTGTGAATTTTGTTACATACAGATGGCTCCACATGTGCTCAGCCTCCAAGGAGTCTATCAGTAGGCCCTACTGACTGATCTTGATTTCCCCCTTGAATTGGCGGGAAAATGCGTTTTTCCTTTTAATACAATTGATATCAATACTGTTATTATTGTTATTGATGTTATGATTATTGAAGTATTATTAAAATCTTGTTAACATTTAAGACAATGAAATAATGCAAAAGATCCTTTCCAAAAGTCAAGGAAAAGGGTAAACAGGTGAGAAAGGTAGGACTAATAAGTGACCCCTTGATGACTAAGCACTTGTAGAGCCATCTATGTGTGAATACAATAAATAAACCTGTGTTACAGTGGGCATGGCATGTATTCTTGCCAAACGTGGCGATTGGTTAAAAAGGGCTGGACTGAGAACCCCACCCTGTGGCGTTCCATTTTCTAGTGGCATGTGCTGTGATAGGTGACCTTGGAATTTGACTCTGGCTGTTCTATTCGTAAAGTAGTCCTATCCAAGCCAAGAGCTTACCTCTGATTCCTTTTTGGATCAGGCTCTCCTGAATGGCAAGAGGACTTGCCAATCGAAAGCCTTCTCCAGGTCAAGGAATACTACCACAGATGTGCCCGTGTTATTGTGCTCAAGAGCATGGACTATGCTGTGCGCTGTGCTCATGCCCTGCTGAAACCCGTGGAGGTGTTCGTGTGGGGGTCCCATTTTCCATCGGGGCCGGTTCAGTACCATCCTCTCGGCAGTCTTGGCCAGACAGCTGAGGAGAGAGATGGGGCGGTACTTCCCCGGCTCCTTTGGTTTAGGGATGGGAACTATGGTAGCCCTCTTCCAGCTCTGGGGTAGAGTGGAAGTTTCCCAGGACTTGTTGATGAGTTGCAGGAATGCAAGCTCACCTACCAGTCCCAGGCGGGAAATGATGGGGTACGAGATCCCGTCAGCGCCCGGGGCTGTGTTGCAACTGGCTTTATATGCATCTCTTAGTTCCCTCAGAGAAAAGATAACGTCTGAGTTATCGGGTTCGGCTGCCCTTTCTCTGATGTGAGCAGGTCTGTCTGGTTGTAGGTGTTCTTGTCTTGCCCTCAGTTCGGCTGGCAGGCTGTCGCTACTCGTTCTCGCAGAGAACTCTTGCGCCAGTCTGTTGGCCTCTGACTGGGGGTCGTGGTGCGTGCATCTCGGGGCTGAGCGGCTGGTGGCTCGCTTGACCCGTTGCCATAGCTCTGAGAGGGTGGTATGGTGATTGAAGGACTCACACCATTCCAGCCACTTTTCCTGCCTCA
>NC_051397.1:19851827-19856827 GCF_015228065.2 Penaeus monodon
TTCACAGAGATAAAGAAGAAAATAGAAGAGGGAGACGTCAGTAGCGGCCCACATGGACCTAGCTTGAACTACCAACCGTCTCTGATAGATATGAGAGTAGATAAGGGAACGACACCGGCAATCCGCGAGGACTTACTTGAACCACAGTCATCCCACAGAGAAGAAATAAATGTAACTTGTACATCATGTTCGAGCCACTCGTCACAACAGACGCGTGTATGCGTGTGTGAGTGACAGCTAGCGTGAATGATAGGGAAAGCGAGAGTGACCTCACACAGAGAATGAATCACAAACGCGAATATTAACGTTCACTATAACAAAACTGAAGTACATTAGCAATGCTAGCTATTTAAGATTATTTCAACTACCACACTGAATTCAACATATAATGATATGCGGCAGAATGTACACATGAATGAATGGTGACATAAAAAAATATTCGCCAACTTTTTATCAAGCAAATCTTCTCGGGGTCAGAAATCTGAACTGCCGAGGTACATGTCTAGCTTGCGTGTCAGACTCCAATAAAACATATTAACGGGGGGACTGAAGCGACTCAAGCTTGCAAAATTCCCGAAGGATATATAAATTTTCACGAATCACACAAACGCTTGGGGTGTACCCAAAACATGCAAGCGACTTGAGGAGGGTGAGAAAGGTGTGATTAATAAGCGAATAATGATTCTAGCTAAACCCTAGTCCTACATTTAAATTAAACGGACATAACGCGGGTCACACCGACTCAAAGGAGCCGAAAAGAATAATTTTGGTTATTGTACCTACTTTCGAACAACGGAGCGCAGATCTATTAGGCGTTTACGCAACCCCGGGGCAATATCGGGCAATTCTGTGCACTATGATATGGGGGAAGATCCTATGCTATATTCAAAATAATGAATGTAATGAAATTGCGTATACATTCTTCGTTCTAGCGCCGACAGAACATGTCACCAAAGCAATGCTATGGTTAATTCCCAAGGCGTCAACAAAAATAACAACCAAAATACAGGGAAACCAATCTGTCAATTTGATCCTTCCCATGTCGCCACCGACTGGGAAAAGAGAAAGTGAGGTCAGGTCAAGACAGGAAAATAACCTTTTTCTAATCCAAAGTGACCACAAGCGAAAGAAAAGGTACGGTCAGGTCGGGGTGAGGGGGAGGAAAAATGAAATGATATTCGTGATAAGATAAAATCACGAACGCGTTGAATTCGTTGCAGATAAAACAATATAGATCTCTAAAAACAAGAGAAAATAATTAATTACTTAACTAACAAACGATATTCATGTTTATTGATCACATACTCGATCGCATGGAAATGCGATCTGAGGTGAAGGGAATAGTGTGAGAACGTGCCATTTGCTGTCATTAGCTCCTTTTAACCCAACAAAAAAACAACGGCTTAACACATGTATGGGAGAAGGAAGGAAAAAGAAATAAGAAAAGGGCCCAAACGTGTACTTATGTGTTTTCTTTTTCTTAGCCAAGTCTTGAAGCGGTCGAGCGGATTTTCTTCGGGGGTGGTGTGTCCATGTTGCATGCCAAAAGGATGCAACGGCCCTCGCTGCCGCCAGCTTGTAAAAGGCTATCATCCTTAGTACAAGGGTGAACAGAGGGTAGTTATACTTGTTAACGGCTTGACTCTTTATTTCTGAGAGTTGGCACACACAGTATAAGAACACACGACATGTCTAGTTATACGGGTAATCGGGCCGCGCGGAGGTCACTGTCAGCCCACCCGGAGGGAGGCGAGGGCTGACCTTAGGGCGGTGGTAGCTTAGCACGAACTCCCAGTCAAACGAGGTCAGCTATAAAATGTGACCTCCGCCCTCGCTCAGCGGGTGGTTCTTATCTGGGACTTTGGATCCATGTGGTAACCAGCCACGTGGTCCACTGGTAACAGAAATAGAATTATCCACATCCTCTAACAGAAATAGAATTATCCACATCCTATAGTGTGTGTGTGTGTGTGTGTGTGTGTGTGTGTGTGTTGTGTGTGTGTGTGTGTGTGTGTGCGCGTGTGTGTGTGTGTATGTTTATATACACTTTATATATATAGCGATAAATAAATATACATATGCATATTAAAAAATAATTATATATATATATATATATATATATATATATATATACATATATATATATGTATATGTGTGTGTGTGTGTGTGTGTGTTTGTGTGTGTGTGTGTGTGTGTGTGTGTGTGTGTGTGTGTGTGTGTGTGTGTGTGTGTGTGTGTGTGTGTGTGTGTGTGTGTGTGTGTGTGTGTGTGTGTGTGTGTGTGTGTGCATATGGCATATACATAAGTCTATTTCTGTTACCAGTGGACCACGTGGCTGTTTGCCACATGGCTCCAAGTCCCAAATAGGAACCATTCATTCAGCGAGGGCATAGATGACGATGTTATCTGACCTCGCTTGACCCGATAGTTCGTCACCAGCGTCCAGCGTGGTAAGGCCTAGCCCTCCCTCTCCGGGCAGGTTAACCTAAAGCGTGACCCAGCATACTGCCTTACCCGCTTAGACATCGTCTCGTGTGTTCCATTACTGTGTTGAACTCTTAGTAATAGTAAGTATCACTTCCCCTGCAAAGCCACTGTAGTAGAGTACTCATAGACTCTTACAGTGTGTGTGGTGTGTTTTATATATAATATATATATATATATATATATATATATATATATATATATATATATATATATATATATATATATATTGAATATATATATATATATATATATATATAATATATTATATATATATATATATATATATATATATATATATATATATTCATGCATATATATATGTATATATCATCATCATCATCATCATCAACCTGGGTCAGTCCACTGCAGGACGTAGGCCTCTCCCAATCTTTTCCAACTTTGTCTGTCGATGATGATGACATATACATATATATGATGAGAAAAACGTACGATAGAATTCATTCTATCATTCATTCTCTTACTGGGTTGTGAAGGTAGTGTACACTATGAAATTTCCACAATTTCAGTTATGTTAACTAAAAAAAAATCCTGATAACAGCTGTGTACGTGTATATGTGTGTGTGTGCTTATCTATCTATCTATCTATCTATATGTATATATATACATATATATTTGTGTGTGCATATATATGTGTGTGTATATATATATATATATATATATATAATATATATATATATTATATATATATATATATATATATATATATATGTCAAGTTCATCTTGGGCACTGCTGCCCTTTTCATGAGGTTCACTGGAGCTCGCAGGGCGGCATTAGCTTGCCTGTGATTGGTCGCCTCACCGCATGGGGAGATCTCTTCTCGAACATACACTGGACCTTCCGCGATGTATACTCGGTCAAAGTGGGCGGACCCAGGTCATCCGTGATTGGCCGTCTCCCCGTGTGGGGGGACGGGGATGTCGTCGTAAACATCGTCGGGACAAATAAAAGGAGCATCAGCCGGAAGTTTGGCTATGCCCTCACAGGCAGAGCCTAACCAGGCTGATTCAGTGCCACAAGCCGAATCAGAAGAAGCTGAGCCTGCCCAGGCAAGGCCAGCCAAGGCACAGAAACAGCCTGGCCAGAGAAAACGCCAAACACGTCAAGTCAGAGCTACCAAAGGCTCTCCACCCCCCAGTGGATCCAGGGATAGCCTGACAGCCGAAAGAGACCCCTCAAGCAGTGAGGATCTCACAATAGAGTTGTCAGACTCCGACTGTCAATCCGAATATGACGATGTCTCTGATGTAACTATCAATTAGTAACATCATGGCACGCAATCTAAGTATTCTGCAGTGGAACATCTGTGGCTTCTCCTCAAGGAGTGCCATCCTCCATGCAATAGCGGAAGCTGTTCGCTTCTCCGGGTATCACGTCTACGCGCTGCCACGTTCCGATGGCAAAAGAGGCCTGATGACCCTGGTCAAAGCAACAATTCCCTGCTCCGCAATAGCCGATGCACCGCACTGTGGAGAAGATGTTGAATCTCTTGCCGTCGAGATTCAACTGGCCGGGGGACCCTGAAATTGTACAATGTGTACAGCCGGCCACACTGTAGTAGCTTAGACATCAGCCAGGTATGTGCTTCCGCAGCACACGACCGAGTGATCATAGGGGAAGACTTCAATGCACACCACCCCATCCTGGCTCCCTGCAGGGCACCGGATGCGGCTGGCCGTCACATAGCCAACGTGCTTGAGACATTCCCCGAGACACTATAACAACCCTCATGGATAGTGGCCCAGCCGAAATACCACGACCGAATCCAAGATAACCCACACAAAGCGAAAATGTGGAAGTGCTACAAGCCAGACTTGTAAATGCCATTGATGAGGCAGCCTCACTGACCATACCCAAAACTCGGCCTGGGTCTAGGAGTCACAAGGACGCCTGGTACTTCAATGACGAGATTAGGGAGGTCAACCACAGGGTAAACATGTGCCGAAAACATTTCCGAAGGCAAAGAACCCCCGACAACTTAGCCCTCCTAAGGGAGGCTGTGAGGGATGCCAAGGAAACTGCCAGCTGAGTGAGGCAGGAAAAGTGGCTGGAATGGTGTGAGTCCTTCAATCACCATACCACCCTCTCAGAGCTATGGCAACGGGTCAAGCGAGCCACCAGCCGCTCAGCCCCGAGATGCACGCACCACGACCCCCAGTCAGAGGCCAACAGACTGGCGCAAGAGTTCTCTGCAAGAACGAGTAGCGACAGCCTGCCAGCCAAACTGAGGGCAAGACAAGAACACCTACAACCAGACAGACCTGCTCACATCAGAGAAAGGGCAGCCGAACCCGATAACTCAGACGTTATCTTTTCTCTGAGGGAACTAAGAGATGCATATAAAGCCAGTTGCAACACAGCCCCGGGCGCTGACGGGATCTCGTACCCATCATTTCCGCCTGGGACTGGTAGGTGAGCTTGCATTCCTGCAACTCATCAACAAGTCCTGGGAAACTTCCACTCTACCCAGAGCTGGAAGAGGGCTACCATAGTT
>NC_051397.1:19861706-19867662 GCF_015228065.2 Penaeus monodon
TTTAAAAGAAAATTGGGTTTTTTTTTTTTCTTTTCTTTTTTTTTTCCCTGGTTTTATCCTTGGTGCTGTGGACAAGAATAAGCAGATGTCATCTTAGGAGTCCTTTGAATTAATGAAGGGAAGATAAGAAGAAATTTGAGAAAACTGATCTGTAAGTCAAAGGACCAAAGAAGTAAAATGTAAGATTATTAATTGTTTATTACCCTCCTCTCAGATCCCTTCAAAGACTGAAATTAGATCATCAGTAACCTTTCTCTGATTATCAAATTTTTATAGTGTGGGTTCCTAAAGGAACTTAGGGAATGCTACAGGAGAGTCGACACTATGACGTTAATTGATAGTGCCCCCTCTGAACAAATTCCGAGTGTTTTTCCCAGAAGAAAGGGGAAAATATTCGCTTTGACAGTAGAAAGGGGTGGGCGCAATATATATAGGGGCGTGTGTGTAAATATACATATACATATATGTATATTTACATATACATATATGTATATTTACATATACAATATGTATATTTACATATATATATATGTATATTTACATATACATATATGTATATTTACATATACATATATGTATATTTACATATACATATATGTATATTTACTCACATATATGTATATTTACATATACATAATGTAATATTACATATATTTATATGTATATTTACATATACTTATATGTATATTTACATATACATATATGTATATTTACATTACATATAGTATATTACATAACATATATGTATATTTACATATATGTATATTTACATATACATATGTATGTGTATATATATACAAGCACATGTGTATGTGTAAGTGTGCACGCATACATACATTTGTATATACACGCACACACACACATATGAATGAATATATATATATATATATATATATATATATATATATATATATATATATATATTATATATATATACGTAGGAAATATATATATTATATATATAATAATATATATATATAATATTTTATATTATATATATTTTTATATATATATATATAATAAAAATAATAATAACAATAATGATACTAAAAATGATGTAGTAAAAACAATAATGACAAATTCATAATATTAAGAAAAAACAATAATGATTGTAACAATAATAATAATGATGATAAATAATAAAAATAAAAACAATAAGGGTAAGGATAAAAACCCATGAAACTAAAAATTATTCAAACTAATAATGATAAAAATAATGATAATAATAATAAAGATAATAAAACAATAAGATATTGATAATGATAAGAATAATGCTGATGAAAATAATAATGAAAAAATATAACATAATAATAAAAAGAAATAATGATAATAATGATATAACAAGGATGATGATAATGAAAATTATTTAAATAAAAAAATTTTGATAATACAAATAACGATACTAATTGTAATAACAATACTAATAATGAAAATGATATAATTATAATAAGGGTATTCATAATAATGATAAATTATTATTATTATTATTATTATCATCATCATCATCATCATCATCATCACCCTTATTTTTTCTATAATTTTTACTATCATTACCATCATTTTTATTATAATGATATAATGATGGTTTATGGTTATGATAATAACGGAAATAATATTAGCAATATCATAGCTGTTATTATTGATATTATTAGCATTATCACTACCATTATCATCATCATTATTATTATTATTATCATTATTATTATTTATTATTATTATTATTATTATTATTATTATTATTACTATCATCATCATCATTATTCGTTTTTATTATTATTGTTATTATTATTATTATTATTATTATTATTATTATTATTATTAAAATTATCATTTTTATCATACTGATAATAAAGCCCCTGTGATCATAATGATAATCTAGTAATGACAATAACCCAAAGATAATGAACTATCATAATGATGGTGATGATAATTATGAAAATAATAATAATAATGATAATAATAATAATAATATTAATAATAATAATAATAATAATAATAATAACAATAGAAATGTTAGTAAAAATAATGATAATGATAATAATTATAATAGTAATATCAATGATAATGAAAATGTTGATTGTGAAAATAATGATAATGACAACAATGATAATAATAGTAAAATGGTAAATAATAAAGTCAATGGTAATGATGATAATAATGATAACAGTAATAGTAATAATAATAATAATGATATAATAATAATAATAAAAATAATAGTAATAATAATAATGATGATGATGATAATAAAAATACTAATAATAATAATAATAATAGTATTGATCATCATAATAATAATAATGATAATAAGCATAATAATGAATTATAATAATAATAATGAGAAGAAGAAGAAGAAGAGAAAATTTAAATAATAGTATGATTAATGATGATAATGAATATAGTAATAAAAATAATAATGAAAAAAGGATATTAAACGATAAACCTAATGGATAAGGATGATATAATTATTAATTTACCAAATAATAGTAATAATTGTAATAATAATAATAGAAAGAAGAATCAGATAAGAAGAAGAATAGTCATATAAAAATAGTAATGATAACAATAATAATAATAATAACAATAGTAATAACAATAATAATAATAACATTGATGATGATGATTATGTTAATAATAATAATAATAATAATAATAATAATAGTGATAATAATTGCAATAATAATGATAATAACAATGAATTATAATAATGTTGATTATAATAATGATAGTACTTTCATCATTATTATTGCTCTTTATCATTGCCCTTGTTATTACATATAATTGTGAATATATTAGCATTATCACCATTATCATTACCATTATCGTTCATTGTTTTGACATTATATCATTATTATGGATGATGATGATGGTGATGATGATGATGATAATAATAATAATAATAATAATAATAATAATAATAATAATAAATTAAATATGATAATAATATAATAATAATAATGAATAATAATAATAAAATGATAATAATATTATAATATAATAATAATAATAAAAGATAATAATCAGGAATTGATAATAATAATATAAATGATATTATGAAAATAATATTAATGATAATTATTATGGTGATAATAATGTAATAATGATAATAATAAATAAGAGTAATTAATATTCCCCAGTTTAAGGGGACAATAACAATAATAACAATTAATAATGATAATGGATAATAAAAGATCAATAATTATAATTATATGATAATAAAGATGGATTATGATAATGATAATAATAATAGTAATATCATAATAATTAATGATAAATAATAATACATATAATAATAATAATAATAAATAATAATGATAGACTGATTAGTGAAAATAATATATAATGATAATTAAATCATAAAAATAATAACCATGATAATGAATAATAGTAATAATAACAATAAGATGATAACAATAATGTAATGAAAATAATGATAATAATACTCATGTTAATGAAAATATGATAACAATAATAATGAGGGACTATTAAAGTATCATTATTATATTATTATTAGTATTATTGTTATATTATCATTATTATTATTATCATTATTATTATTATTATTATTATTATTATTATTACTATTATGATAATTATAATGATAATATTTACAGTACTGTTAATGATAACAATTATGATGATAAAATGACGATATTATTAAAGATATTGATAATAGTAATGATAATAATAATAATGATAATAATAGTAATGATAATAATAATAATAATAATAATAATAATAATAATAATAATGGTAATAATAATAACAATAACAATAATAACAGTAATCATAATATTAACAGTACTAGTATTAATAACCATAAAATGATAACAGTGATTTAATAAATAATGATAATAATAACAATTAATGATAATAAATAACAAGAACAATAATAGGACATTAAATAAATATAAAAAGATATAATAATTACTGACAATAACGTAATACTAACAATGATGATGGTAGCATCAATGGTAAATAAATTAATTCCTCATTATTATCTTATATTATAGTTTCTGATATATATTCTTTGTATTATTAAACATTAAAAGTAAAAGTAACAATAGTAAGAATAAAGAGGACAAAAAAAAATCCCGTCTCACACTTCTCTAATACTTCATCTGATGATTATATATTTTTCTTATTTTTATTTTCTATTTTCTGATCAGTAGCATTACTAGCTGAAGTTATTGCGTTCCAAATCTGCTTCAATATCAGCTATGTAACACAATAAAATAAATATGTGTTTCTCGTTTCTTTAAAGAAGACTGTATTTTTCTTTTCTTTTCTTTTTTTCTTTTCTTTCTTTCTTTCTTTGCGTGTCTCTGTGACCCTAACCATTGTTCAGTTTGTTAACGATTATGTCCAGCTGTTCTTTTCAGTCACTTGTGCGTTCGCATGATAATGGCCCTTATTAGATGTTTTGGGGTCTGGCCTATCTCTGCGGATGCGCGCTTCATCTCTGACCTTATTTCGTCGTAGGAGTGATGGAGAAAGAGAGATATGAGAGATAGAAGATAAATAGATATATAGATGTGAATAGATAGATTACATTTAAAAAAAGATAGTTGTTAAAAAGAATATAGAGGAAGAGAGAGAGAGGGGGGGTGGAGATATAGAGGGGGAGAGGGAAAGAGAGAGAGAGGGGGGAGGAGAGAGGAAGACATAACAGCAGAATCACAGAAGCAAGGATAAGCACTACATACATGAAGAGTCAGGAGTAGGGGGGGAGGGAAAAAAAGAAAACGGGTTCAAGAAAGGGGGCAAACACTACATACATGAAGAGTCATGGAGTCAGAGTGAGCACAAGGAGAAAGATAAAAGGTTGGAGAAAATAAAAATCAGTTCTAATGGCAACTGGAGAAGTAGATATTACATATCATCACAAAACCTGATTACAACTTGCGTCTATCTGCCACATTTCTGATTCTCTTTAATGATTTTACCGAACAATATGTCGCATTTTTCGAAAAGTACTTGTACAGGTTAAAGCTGACAGAATAATTTTATGCAAGACTTCCGGGTCCTGAACTGATACGCCATCTCAGTTGTCGAACTTCTTCATCCGGTCCTGTCAGTCATTTTCTTTCTGCGATCTCGGACACTTACTAAATAATAATAATAACTGAATGATACTAGCACTATAATAGCAAGGATAGCGATACTGAAAATGATAATAATGATATTAATGATAACGACAATAACAATAATGATGATAATAACAATATTGTTATTTTATTACTATTATTATTATTATTATTATATTTATGATAGTAATGATAATTATAATTATAATTATAATAATATCAATAATAATGGCAGTAATTATAGTGCTGATGATAATACTAAAAATAATAATATGATGATAAAAGGTAATAAAGATATTGATTATGATAATTATAATAATAGAAATGTTAATAATAATGATAATACCATAATAACAGCTGTAATGATAATGATATTGATAAAATGAAAATAGTGATAGTAATAATAATGATAATGTTAATAATGAGAGTGATATTGATGATAATGATGATAACAATAATAATGATAAAAATGAATAAAACAATTATAATGACAATGATAATTAATAATAATAATGATGATGATGATGGTGATGATAATAACAATATTCATGATGATGATAACAATAACGATAATAATTACGATAATAATAAAAATGATACCTCAAATTATGATAATAAGGTCAACAGTGAAGACAATGCAATGATAATTAAAATCCTAATAACAAAGCTAATTGTCAAATTAAATAATAATGATAACTCTGATAGAAGAAATGAAATGAGAATGATAATAATAATTAAAAATAATAAATAATAATCATAATAACAATAAAATATTGATAGAAAAAAAAGGATGAGAATAACGATAATGATGATAAGAATGGTAATAATAATAATATGATAATAATAATAATGAAAGAAGAAGAAGAAAAAGA
>NC_051397.1:19867762-19872762 GCF_015228065.2 Penaeus monodon
CCCCGGCGGAAGGTCACTGTCACCCACCCGAGGGGGCAGGGCTGCCTTACGCGGTGGTACTTAGCACAAACTCCGGAAAAAACGAGGTCAGATATAAAATTGACCTCCGCCCTCGCTGAGCGGGTTTTTCTTATCTGGGACTTTGATCCGTGGGAAAACCACCCGGGGGTTCCACTGGTAACAAAAAATTACCCACACCTCTAAAAGAAAAAATTATCCACATCCTAAGTGGTGTTTTGTGTGTGTTGTTTTTTGTGTGGGGTTTTTGTGTTACTGTGTGTGTGTGGGGGCCGTGTGGTGTGTGTTGTGTATTTTTTAATACACTTTATATTTAGGAAAATAGTTTAACATATGATATCAAAAAAAATTATATATTATATATAAACAATATTTATAATATATTGGGTTTGTGGGGTGGGGGTTGTGTGTGTGTTTTTTGTGTGTGTGTGTGTGTGGGGTGTTGTGTGTGTGTGTTTGGGTGGGGTGGGTGCATAGGCATATACATAACTCTTTTCTTTTCCAGGGGGACCACGTGGCTGTTTCCACATTTGCTCCAAGTCCCAATAGGAACCTTTCATTCGGGAGGGCGTAATGACGATGTTTTTGACCTCCTTGCCCGATAGTTCGTCCCCCAGCTCCAGCGGGGAAAAGGCCCCTACCCCCCCCTCCCCGGGGAGTTAACCTAAAGTGGACCCAGCATACGCCTTACCCGCTTAGACATCCCCTGGGTTGTTTCCATTACGGGTTTTTGGGAATCTGAACTACCCCCGCAAAACCACTGTAGTAAGTACTCTAGACTCTTACAGTGTGTGTGTGTGTGTTTTTTAATAATATATACATATAATATATATATAATAAATAATAATTTTTATTATATATAATATATTATATAAAAAATTATATATGCATATATATATAGGGAAAAAATTAGATATACATTTTCAAAATTTTATTATATAAAATATATATATATATATATATTATTAATATATATATTGCAATATATTATATATATTATATATATATATTATATATATATATAAATATGCATATAATTATTTTTAATATTTATCTCATCACTCCTCAACCGGGGCAGCCACTCAGGACGAGGCCCCCCCCAATCTTTTCCAACTTTTCTGTCGATGATGATGAAATATAAAAATATATGATGAGAAAAAAAGTACGATAAAATTCATTCTATCATTCATTCTCTTACTGGGTTGTGAAGGTAGTGTACACTATGAAATTTCCACAATTTCAGTTAAGTTAACTAAAAAAAAATCCTGATAAACATTGCTTGCTTGAGATTTGCGAAGTTCTGGCTTCGCCCGGGCCTTTCACTTATGGCCCGGCCTGTGTCAGCTTTTTATGGCTGTCTCATTTGTTGGTCTGACACTCGGTGCTTACCGTGGCGGTGGGATTGCCAGCAGGCGCTCCTGTAGCCGTGGTGTAAGCATCTCGCATAATCTCTTTACCAGCACGACGGCTGTGTTCTGTGGGGTTTGTCTTGGGAATTGCGTGTGCACGCAATTCTCCAAGTAGTGTATCAGTGTGGCGTTCGGCTCGCCGCAATGCATGCAACACCTCTCTTCACGTTCTATGGTTTGTATGATCTGCCATGCACAGTGGTAACCTAGGCGCATTCTGTGCAGAATGACTTCGGTACCTCTGTTGTTTCAGAGAGTGCCAGTGGTTCATAGCCTGTGGCATCTGAGTACCAGCTGGCCGAGGGGGAATGTCTCGTTTCCTCTCTGTGAAGCTGCAGGAGGAAGGAGTTGGCCGCCACTGTACACTTCCTCCTAAGTAAACTTCGGCTCTGATGTATTATCATGGGATTTGGGGGCATACCCCTGCCGATTTCGGCTAATCTGTCAGCAAGCTCATTGCCTCTGATCCCTATATGGCTGGGAACCCAGTTTATGATAATTCTTCTACCCTGAGCAAGCATCCTTTGTGTTATTGTGCCGATGGTTGTCAGGAGGTAGATGTTGTCAGTGGGTGAGCGCTGCTGAAGACAGTCGACGGCTCCTTTGGAGTCTGTGTGTATGACCACGTGTCCTTTTCTCCTGGACGCGTGTCTCAGTGCTCCCATGATAGCAACTACCTCTGCCTGTAGCTGCGTACGTGTATATGTGTGTGTGCTTATCTATCTATCTATCTATCTATCTATCTATATGTATATATATACATATATATTTGTGTGTGTATATATATGTATATATATATATATATATATATATATATATATATATATATATATATGTCAAGTTCATCTTGGGCACTGCTGCCCTTTTCATGAGGTTCACTGGAGCTCGCAGGGCGGCATTAGCTTGCCTGTGATTGGTCGCCTCACCGCATGGGGAGATCTCTTCTCGAACATACACTGGACCTTCCGCGATGTATACTCGGTCAAAGTGGGCGGGCCCAGGTCATTCGTGATTGGCCGTCTCCCCGTGTGGGGGGACGGGGATGTCGTCGTAAACATCGTCGGGACTAATAAAAGGAGCATCAGCCGGAAGTTTGGCTATGCCCTCACAGGCAGAGCCTAACCAGGCTGATTCAGTGCCACAAGCCGAATCAGAAGAAGCTGAGCCTGCCCAGGCAAGGCCAGCCAAGGCACAGAAACAGCCAAACACGTCAAGTCAGAGCTACCAAAGGCTCTCCACCCCCCAGTGGATCCAGGGATAGCCTGACAGCCGAAGGAGACCCCTCAAGCAGTGAGGATCTCACAATGGAGTTGTCAGACTCCGACTGTCAATCCGAATATGACGATGTCTCTGATGTAACTATCAATTAGTAACATCATGGCACACAATCTAAGTATTCTGCAGTGGAACATCTGTGGCTTCTCCTCAAGGAGTGCCATCCTCCATGCAATAGCGGAAGCTGTTCGCTTCTCCGGGTATCAGGTCTACGCGCTGCCACGTTCCGATGGCAAAAGAGACCTCATGACCCTGGTCAAAGCAACAATTCCCTGCTCCGCAATAGCCGATGCACCGCACTGTGGAGAAGATATTGAATCTCTTGCCGTCGAGATTCAACTGGCCGGGGGGCCCCTGAAATTGTACAATGTGTACAGCCGGCCACACTGTAGTAGCTTAGACATCAGCCAGGTATGGGAGACTTCAATGCACAGCACCCCATCCTGGCTCCCTGCAGGGCACCGGATGCGGCTGGCCGTCACATAGCCAACGTGCTTGAGACATTCCCCGAGATCGCTCTCCTCAACAGCCAGGAGCCAACGCATGTCAGCGGAGGGGTCCTAGACCTCACCCTGGCCACTGCAACTCTGGTGGAGAGGATTGGCTAGCGTGTCGATGAGACCATCACTAGTGACTATTATGGCACTATAACAACCCTCATGGATAGTGGCCCAGCCGAAATACCACGACCGAATCCAAGATGGAAAACAGACAAGGCCAACTGGCAGGCGTTCCAGAGCGCCTTGGCCCGCTGTCTGAGAAGCAATGAACCCACACACAAAGCGAAAATGTGGAAGTGCTACAAGCCAGACTTGTAAATGCCATTGATGAGGCAGCCTCACTGACCATACCCAAAACTCGGCCTGGGTCTAGGAGTCACAAGGACGCCTGGTACTTCAAAGACGAGATTAGGGAGGTCAACCACAGGGTAAATATGTGCCGAAATCATCTCCGAAGGCAAAGAACCCCCGACAACCTAGCCCTCCTAAGGGAGGCTGTCAGGGACACCAAGGAAACTGCCAGCAGAGTGAGGCAGGAAAAGTGGCTGGAATGGTGTGAGTCCTTCAATCACCATACCACCCTCTCAGAGCTATGGCAACGGGTCAAGCGAGCCACCAGCCGCTCAGCCCCGAGATGCACGCACCACGACCCCCAGTCAGAGGCCGACAGACTGGCGCAAGAGTTCTTTGCAAGAACGAGTAGCGACAGCCTGCCAGCCGAAACTGAGGGCAAGACAAAGAACGCTACAACCAGACAGACCTGCTCACATCAGAGAAAGGGCAAGCCAAACCGATAACTCAGACGTTATCTTTTCTCTGAGGGAAACTAAGAGATGCATATAAAGCCAGTTGCAACACAGCCCCGGGCGCTGACTGGATTCTCGTACCCCATCATCTTCCGCCTGGGACTGGTAGGTGAGCTTGCATTCCTGCAACTCATCAACAAGTCCTGGGAAACTTCCACTCTACCCCAGAGCTGGAAGAGGGCTACCATAGTTCCCATCCCTAAACCAAAGGAGCCGGGGAAGTACCGCCCCATCTCTCTCCTCAGCTGTCTGGCCAAGACTGCCGAGAGGATGGTACTGAACCGGCTCCGATGGAAAATGGGACCCCCACAAGAACACCTCCACGGGTTCACCAGGGGCATGAGCACAGCGCACAGCATAGCCATGCTCTTGAGCACAATAAACACGGGCACATCTGTGGTAGTATTCCTTGACCTGGAGAAGGCTTTCGAATTGGCAAGTCCTCTTGCCATTCAGGAGAGCCTGATCCAAAAAGGAATCAGAGGTAAGCTCTTGGCTTGGATAGGTGACTACTTTACGAATAGAACAGCCAGAGTCAAATTCCAAGGTCACCTATCACAGTACATGCCACTAGAAAATGGAACGCCACAGGGTGGGGTTCTCAATCCAGCCCTTTTTAACACATTAATGTCCTGTATCCTCAACATAAACCTCCCAGAGGGGTGCAAGATCATCTCCTATGCAGACGATCTTGCTATCATCTCCACTGGACCACACTGCCTAAACAAAGCCCAGCGTTGTCTGGACTTGGTATCCGAGGAGTGTTGCAGAACAGGACTAAAGATCTCTGCAGCCAAATCCAAAGCCATGGCTCTGAGACAGAGAGTTCAAGGCACAAGTCTGAAAATCCAGGGAATGGACTTGGAGTGGGTTCAGGAGAACCTCTACCTTGGGGTAAGGATAGACCGGACCCTCTCCTTCCGCAAGGAGGTCCAGCACCTGCTTGACCGAACAAAGGCAAGACTGTCTGTCATGAGAGCAATGAGTGGAAG
>NC_051397.1:19877762-19881099 GCF_015228065.2 Penaeus monodon
AGTAAGACAAAAAGGTAGAGGTAAAATCAGCGCCGTCAAAGACAATAACATCGTTTACACTCAGGAAGAGGAAATGTGTGAAATCCTTAATGAGAAAGTCCAGTCTCTATTAGTTCAGGACCCATACTCTGAAATGGCAAGTAACCAGAATATCGAAAATATCACACTCGAAAAGAATGAAATAAAAGACCTACTGAAAGAGTTAGACAAGACTAAACTAAACTACCAAAAGATTGGACACCTTTATACAAGAACGGCGGCAAATAAAACCTTCTAAATTATAGACCAGTTTCGTTAACTAGCGTAGTATGCAAGCTGTTAGAAAGGATAATTAGGAAACAGTGGGTTGCAAAACATGACATGATATCAGATAAATAATTTGGTTTTAGGGAAGGAAGGTCATGCGTAGCAAATTTCCTCTGTTTCTATGACAGAGTTTCTGAAATATTACAAGAAACAGACGTTTGGGTGGATGACATATAGTTAGACTTTAATAAGGCATTTGATAAGGTGTCTCATAAAAGACTATTATGGAAATTAGAACAACCTAAAATATATAATAAAATATATTTTATAATATATATATTATATATATATATATATATATAATATATATATATATATATATGTATGTTTTGGTATGTATGTTTTGTGTATATATATATATATATATATATATATTATATATATATATATATATTGTGTGTGTGTGTGTGTGTGGTTTTGGGGTGTGTGTGTGGTGTACATATATATATATATATAATATATATATATATATATATATATATATAATATATATATATATATGTACATATATAATATATATATAAAATATATATATAATATGTACATATATATATATATATATATAATATATATATATATTATATATATATATATATATATATATATATATATATATATATATATAATATATATACATAATATTTATATATATATATATATATATATATATATATATATATATATATATTATATATTATATATGCATACATATACATATATACGACGGCCGTTTTTGAGAGTGCTGTAAGAGATACTGTGCTGCATTATGTAACTGTTTGCAATGAGCACTAGGACACGAAGTAAGAATGACCAAAAAAAATCGTCTATGACCCCCCCCCCATTGTATTCCTCAGTTACTTGGAACTTTACGCATATGTTACTTATGTATACCTCATTTTAATTAGTCTTTAGCTGTGTAAGATTATTAGTCTTAAATATTTTTTTGTTTTAGAAAGATGATACTTTATTTTCTTAGAAAGCTGAAACTTTATTTTACTGTTTTTGTATCAGGTACTATATATGGTCATATTATTACACTAAGATAGGGAAACAGTGTAAAATATAAGAGTTTGTCCTCCAAAGTTTAGTTTTCTTTGTTTCCCTCACAATGCATTTTCTTTAATTAAAGGGTACGCTGTTATATCTCACAGTCACTCGTTATATTAAGGTTACATAATGATCTTAATGAAGAAACCAATATGTATTATTTTTGTTACTGGAGAATTTCATTTAAGTTCCGGAATTATGCATGTATGGATTAAGACGAACTATATGCTTGTAATATATGTAATCTAATTTGTTGGTATGTCAGAACTCATCTTCTCTGCGTGTAATAAGCAAGTTTGACTGGTCAATGCATACATGACTCGTTGTGGGGATCAGTAAAATACGGAGTTGCTGGCTTAACTCTATGTATTGAGGAGGATCTACGTGGCGCTACAGAGGGCTGTTTACATTTCAGATATAAAACTTAGCCGTTAGATGGCGCACATAAAAGAAAACATACTCTTACATGAGTAACTGAACAAAATAGAATTTTACCTTAGATAATATGAGGTATATCATAGATACACAAAATAAAATATCCTTATACTAATAACCACCTTTTTTATTGTAACATCCCCTCTTAATTAAAGATGGGTATGTGATCTGAGAATCTATCCTCTGATACACTTAAAAACTTTCAACTTCTAATGGTTTACAGGTTTTGTAAATATATCAGCTGGCTTCTGTTGTGTAGGAACATAAAATAACTTTACCTTTTACTTCATCTCTAATGAAATGGTACCGAATATCAATATGCTTTGATCTTTGGTGATTTACTGGATTTCTGGCATGATTAACAGCACCTTGATTATCAACTCCAAAGTCTACAGATTTTAACTTGAATCCTAATAGATCAGATATAATTTGTCTTAAGAACTTTGCTTCCTGAACGGCGTAAGTAAGGGCCTTGTACTCTGCTTCACAAGATGAAAGTGCAGCTGTTTGTTGCTTCTTACTTCTCCATGATATAAGTGGTCCATCATTATGTAATTGGAAACAATATCCTGATATGCTTTTTCGGTCTTCTGATGATTCTCACTCTGAATCACAAAATCCTTGGAGTTGAACTGGTTCATCTGACTTTCTAAATGTAAGACCATATGTCATGGTGCCTTTCAAGTACATAAGAACATGTTTAGCAGAATTTAATTGAGCTTTTGTGGGTTTTGACATATATTGTGAAAGTTTTGTAACCACATAGCACAAGTTTGGTCTAGTACCTGTCATAACATATATAAGACTACCAACTATTTCTCTGTAAAGACTTGCATTAATTAACTCATTAGATCCTACTGTTGAGGTGTTTATAATACTTGCATCACATGGTATATTTCTTGCATAACAATCTGACATGTTGAATCTATCCAAAATCTTTTCTACATATTTGGTTTGATTCACCTCAATATAATTTTTACCTGTAACAAATGACATTCCAAGAAACCAGCTTATCAGTCATTCTAAATTTTAGCAATAATTAAGTCATCCACCCATAAGAGCACAACAATATCACTGTGCCTATCATGCTTTAGATACAGACAATGATCACTGTGATTGTTTGAATCCTTCTGAAATAAAGAATTTATGGATTACACTATTCCACATCTTGCCACTTTGTTTCAGACCATAAAGTGACTTTTTCAGTTTACAGTACAAAACATTTCCATCACTATCTTTGTCCTCATAACCTTCAGGTTGTTCTACATACATTTCATGATCAATATCAGCATTCAAATAAACTGTTTTAACATCCATTTCGTGTATTACCATGTTTTTCTGTACAGCTACATCCAATAAAGCACGAAGTGTAGACATTCTTGCTGTTGGTGCAAAAGTCTCTCCGTAGTCGATGTCTTTTACCTGTGAATATCCTTTGGCGACATACCTTGCTTTGTATTTTTCTTTGCCGTTTGGTCCAGGTTTTACTTGATAGACCCATCTTCCGCCTACAGCAGTATGTGTCTCAGGCAGTATGGTAAGTTCATAG
>NC_051397.1:19881199-19886199 GCF_015228065.2 Penaeus monodon
TAAACTTATTTTAAGGACTATATTTTGTCATATTTATTACACTAAGATAGGAACGAAAATATAAGAGTTTGTCCTCCAAAGTTTAGTTTTCTTTGTTTCCCCACAATGCATTTCTTAATTTAAAAAGGGTACGCTGTTATACCCTCACAGTCACTCGTTATATTAAGGTTACATAAGATCTTAATGAAGAAACCAATATGTATTATTTTGTTACTGGAGAATTTCATTTAAGTTCCGGGAATTATGCGGTATGGATTAAGACGAATATAGCTTGTAATATATGTAATCAAATTTTGTTGGTATGTCAGAACTCATCTTCTCTGCGTGTAAAAGCAAGTTTGACGGGTCAATGCATACATGACTCGTTGGGGGATCAGTAAAATACGGAGTTGCTGGCTTAACTCTATGTATTGGGGAAAGGATCTACGTGGCGCTACAGAGGGCTGTTTACATTTCAGATAAAAAAACTTAGCCGTTAGAGGGTCGCACATAAAAGAAAACATACTCTTACTGAGTAACTGAACAAATAGAATTTACCTTAGATAATATGGAGGTATATCATAGATACAAAAATAAAATATCCTTATACTAAAAACCCACCTTTTTATTGTAACATCCCCTCTTAATTAAAGATGGGTATTTGATTGAGAATCTATCCTCTGTACACTTAAAAACTTTCAACTTCTAATGGTTTACAGGTTTTGTAAATATATCAGCTGGCTTCTGTTGTTAGGAACATAAAATAACTTTACCTTTTACTTCATCTCTAATGAAATGGTACGATATCAATATCTTTGATCTTTGGTGATTTAACTGGATTTCTGGCATGATTAATAGCACCTTGGTTATCAACTCCAAAGTCTACAGATTTAACTTAAATCCTAATAGATCAGATTAATTTGTCTTAAGAACTTTGCTTCCTGAACGGCGTTAAGAAAGGGGCCCTTGTACTCTGCTTCACAAGATGAAAGTGCAGCTGTTTGTTGCTTCTTACTTCTCCATGATATAAGGGTCCATCATTTGTAATTGGAAACAATATCCTGATATGCTTTTCGGTTTTCTGATGATTCTCACTCTGAATCACAAAACCCTTTGGAGTTGAAACTGGTTCATCTGACTTTCTAAATGTAAGACCATATGTCATGGTGCCTTTCAAGTACATAAAAAACATGTTAGCAGAATTTAATTGAGCTTTTGTGGGTTTTGACATATATTGTGAAATTTTTGTAAACCACATAGCACAAGTTTGGTCTAGTACCGTCATAACATATATAGACTACCAACTATTCTCTGTAAAGACTTGCATTAATTAACTCATTAGATCCTATGTTGAGGTTTATAATACTTGCATCACATGGTATATTTCTTGAATAACAATCTGACATGTTGAATCTATCCAAAATCTTTTCTTCATATTTGGTTTGATTCACCTCAATATAATTTTTACCTGTAACAAAGACATTCCAAGAAACCAGTTATCCAGTCATTCTAAATTTTAGCAAATAATTAAGTCATCCACCCAAAAGAGCACAACAATATCACTGTGCCTATCATGCTTTAGATACAGACAATGATCACTGTGATTGTTTGAATCCTTCTGAAATAAAAAAATTTATGGATTCCACTATTCACATCTTGCCACTTTGTTTCAGACCATAAAGTGATTTTTCATTTTAACAGTACAAAACTTTTCCCATCACTATCTTTGTCCTCATAAACCTTCGGGTTTGTTCTAACATACATTTCATGATCAATATCAGCATTCAAATAAACTGTTTTAACATCCATTTCGTGTATTCCCATGTTTTTCTGTACAGCTACACCCATTAAAGCACGAAGTGTAGACATTCTTGTTTTGGGTGCAAAAAGTCTCTCCGTGTCGATGCTCTTTTACCTGTGAATATCCTTTGGCGACATACCTTGCTTTGTATTTTCTTGCCGTTTGCCAGGTTTACTGATAACCATTTTCGCACAGCAGTATGGTCTCGGGCAGTATGGTAAGTTCATAGGTTGTTGTTTGAAGTGAAGAATTTCCTCGTCCATTGCTTTTTTTCCACTGGGTTCCCTCTGGAGATGAAATAGCCTCTTGATAGGTGGTTTGGTACTGGGTTATGTGACACTCGGTAGCAATGATGTATAAAGCTATTATGTGTCACACTGGAAATACTGTAGTCCAGTTCATCAGTAATGTAGTCATCTAATTTTGAGGGTTTCCGTCTTTCTCGAGTTGGATATCTTTTTTCACTTGTGTTATCTGGGGGGCTTGTCTTGATTTTCTTAAAGGGAAATTTTTTTTGAAGTCTATTTCTCCCCCAATATGTCTTCATTGAGGTTTGCTCGTATTTGGTGGCTCAGCTTCATTGGGTAAGTTTTCCATGAACTTAACAATCTTATTTTCTTTACTGTTTTAGTTTTTGGGAAGTAAATCAAGTAGGCTGGACTCTGGTCATCATAGCCCACAAATATTCCCTCCTTACTTCTGGGATTAAGTTTCTGAGTTTCTCTTGTTCATATAAAAAAAACATCTTACTGCAAAAATATTCATTTTGCTGACGTTTGGCCATGTTCCAGTAAGCATTTCTACTGGAGTCTTCTGAATTCTGGGATTATAACATCTGTTCCTGATATAACAAGCAGCCTTCACAGCATAAGCCCACATATCTTTGGGTAATTTGGGCTCAATCAGTAAGCATCGAGCCATGTCAAAAACTGATTTGTGTGATCTCTCAACTGTTCCATTTTGAGTAGGGTGCAGAAAATTCTTGTTTGATCTTATTCACTGTAAGGAGTGTTCTGAATTCCTGATTTGTAAATTCTATTCCATGGTCACATCTTAGTCTTTTTATATTTCCATATGCTGTTTCTGCAAGATACCTCTTCATTGCATGTACTTCTTCTTTTAACGGTAGGTTCATGTCTGATACATGATACTTAATTGTAGTTTTATGTGTGAGCCCCTTGGAGGTGAGTACGTGAGGGCCCCAGTTCCTTTTCACGGAGTGCCGGTGTTACCTTTTAGGAATCATTTCTCTATTTTATCGGGTTGGGACCAAACACTGACTTGGGGTGGCTTGGCCACCCAGTGGCTGTAGACAATCGAGGGGAAGTTTCCTCCCAAGGGAAACGCGCGCCGGCGGTGATCGAACCTTCGAAATAGTTGCCGTCGGACAGTATTGAGTCGACGCTCACATTCGGCCACGCGCCCCATTGCATGTACTGGATCACCCTTATTTCTAATGAGGTAGATTCTAAGTGCTCTGGTAGCACTATAAAAAGGGTACTGATTGAACTCCTTTAGCGCGGACAATAGTCCTACTATATCAGTGTACTAATCCAAGGTGTTAGCCTTTTTGCAGGCTTTTATTTTTACTGTGTCATTTTCCAAAAACATGTGGTACAGCTGAATTCTCTTTACTCAATATGTGCATCCCATCGACAGTTGCTTCAAGTTTTGACATCGCCACATTGCCCGTGCCCTAGGATTTAAGCACTCTAGGGTGTGCTTTGCTTCTCCTAAATGGATCTTTTCGAGAAACCATTTTAGAGTTTTTGTTTATCTTACCTCTACGCAAGTAGATCAATTTGTTTTTCTATAATGTGAATATCCGCCACCTTGGTAGTAGTGAGCTGTCTTAGGGAAAAAAGAAAGGGTCCACTTTAATGGCTCATACTGACACGATGTTTGTTAATCCTGGTAGTATTGTGCATCTTTTAACACAATGCTTCTTGAGTTGCCTTCTTGATCTTGGATACAGTCCTTGACATCACCAACTCCTTGTACAGTTCCTTCCTGTCTTTAGCCATCTGCCAGCTCTATGTAATGGTTTAGTGGATCAAAAGACTTGAAATCTCACAAAGTTTGGTACATTTATCTCTATGTGTGAAGTGCAACCACTGTCAATCATGAGTAAATTTTCTTCTGCTTCTAAGCTTGATATATTTGTTTTTCCCAAAGTCACACAACTCTGAGGTTCCTTCAACAGGTGCGTAACCTTTGGTGGAGTGTGTTACATGGAAAGAGTATTCATAGTTCTGTTCTTCGCTTGTGTCATTTGCAGAATTTACTGAGTTATTACTCTTCCTGAGGTTCTTCGCTCTGCATTCACTAGTATTGTGAGTTCGTGACTTATGAAGTTCACACCATTTTCTTATTATTCTAAGGTTTGTTTACTCTTTTTAAACTCACCACCTTTAAAGCATTTAAATGCAAAATGCGACTGGTTCACCACACTTAGAGCATCTCTTCTGGTTAACTGTGCTATTGCCATGGGCAACCATTTCTCTTTCTGTATCAGAAATTTTTTCTGAGGCGATCTTCATGACTTTAAAAAAGCTGTTTTAATTCCCAAAGTAATCATATGGAGGGTCGCGTTGATTAGCCACATCTACAAAATTCTTTTACTTAGGTGGAAGTCCTTTCAGTGTACTTGTCCCAAGAGACGATCACTAACATTCTCACCTCATTCTCTTAGTGCTGCTACTATCTCTTCTATGGACGATAGATACTCTGTAACACTGCCATCTTCCAGTCCTTTGTTTATAAATGACCCCCATAAAGCATATAACCTCTCTCAGGTAATACTTTCGTAGCACTGCCAAAGCTTTAACGCCGTCTCCTCTTGCTTCATGTTTTATCATGCCAAGGGATGTTCTGTCAAGGTAACCTGTTAGATAGCTGTAGATTGTCCTTTTGGCATTCTCCAGATTATAACCATCTGGGCGTTCTGAAGCATATTTATCAAACGCGAAGATGTAGTTTCATAACATACAAAGGGCCTTGAAAATTTTCTTCCCACAAGTCATAATTACCGGCATTACCATCAAACTGCTTAAATCTGGGCCCATAACCTGTTGGTATGTCAGAAGAACTCATCTTCTCTGCGTGTAATAATCAAGTTTGACTGGTCAATGTATATATGACTCGTTGTGGGGATCAGTAAAATACGGAGTTGCTGGCTTAACTCTATGTATTGAGGAGGATCTACGTGGCGCTACAGAAG
>NC_051397.1:19891199-19896199 GCF_015228065.2 Penaeus monodon
TATTATTATTATTATTGTTATATTATCATTATTATTATTATCATTATTATTATTATTATTATTATTATTATTATTACTATTATATATTATATGATAATTTTACAGTACTGTTATGATAACAATATATGAAAAAATCATTGTTTAAAATAGTGATAATATAATATAATAATAAGTAATAATAATAGTGATAATATAATAATAATAATAAAATAATAATAATAATGGTAATAATAATAACAATAACAATAATAACAGTAATCATAATATTAACAGTACTAGTATTAATAACCATAATAATGATAACAGTGATTTTAATGATAATGATAATAATAACAATAATGATAATAATAACAATAACAATAATAGTAACATAAATTAATATATAAAAGATAATAATAATAATGACAATAACGGTAATAATAACAATGATGATGGTAACATCAATGGTAATAATATTAATTCATCATTATTATCTATATTATAGTTTCTGATATTATTATTCTTTGTATTATTAAAACATTAAAAGTAAAAGTAACAAATTAAGAAATAAATAGACAAAAAAAAATCCCGTCTTACACATTCTCTAATACTTCATCTGATGATTATATATTTCTTATTTTATTTTCTATTTCTGATCAGTAGCATTACTAGTTGAAGTTATTGCGTTCCAAATCTGCTTCAACATCAGCTATGTAGACACAATAAAATAAATATGTGTTTCTCGTTTCTTTAAGAAGACTTATTTTCTTTTCTTTTCTTTTTTTTTCTTTCTTTCTTTCTTTGCGTGTCTCCGTGACCTAACCATTGTTCAGTTTGTTAACGATTATGTCCAGCTGTTCTTTTCAGTCACTTGTGCGTTCGCATGATAATGGCCCTTATTAGATGTTTTGGGGTCTGGCCTTTCTCTGCAGATGCGCCGCTTCATCTCTGACCTTATTTCGTCGTAGGAGTGATGGAGAAAGAGAGATATAGAGATAGGAAGATAAATAGATAAAATAGATGTGAATAGATAGATACATTGATAGTTGTTAAATGGATAGACAGAGAGAGAGAGGGGGGGGGGAGATATAGAGGGGGAGAGAGGGAAAGAGAGAGAGAGGGGGGGAGGGAGAGAGAGAGACAAATGCAGACAGATACACAGACAAGCAAGGATAAGCACATACATACATGAAGAGTCATGGAGTCAGAGTGAGCAACAAGGGGAAAGATAAAAGGTTGGAGAAAATAAAAAATCAGTTCTAATGGCAACTGGAGAAGTAGATATTACATATCATCACAAAACCTGATTACAACTTGCGTCTTATCTGCCACAGTTTCTGATTCTCTTTAATGATTTTACCGAACAATATGTCGCATTTTTCGAAAAGTACTTGTACAGGTTAAAGCTGACAGCAAAATTTTATGCAAGACTGATACGCCATCTCAGTTGTAGAACTTCTTCATCCGGTTCCTGTCAGTCATTTTCTTTCTGCGATCTCGGACACTTACTAAATAATAATAATAACTGGAATGATACTAGCACTATTAATTGCAAGGATAGCGATACTGAAAATGATAATAATGATATTAATGATAACGACAATAACAATAATGATAATAATAACAATATTGTTATTTTATTACTATTATTATTATTATTATTATTTTTATTATTAATGATAATTATAATTGTAATTATAATAATATCAATAATAATGGCAGTAATTATAGTGATGATGATAATACTAAAAATAATAATAATGATGATAAAAGATAATAAAGATATTGATTATAATAATTATAATAATAGAAATGTTAATAATAATGATATACCAATACCAATAATAACAGCTGTAATGATAATGATATTGATAAAATGAAAATAGTGATAGTAATAATAATGATAATGTTAATAATGAGAGTGATATTGATGATAATGATGATAACAATAATAATGATAATAATGAAAATAATTATAATGACAATGATAATTAATAATAATAATGATGATGATGATGATGGTGATGATAATAACAATATTCATGATGATGATAACAATGACGATAATAATTACGATAATAATAATAATGATACCTCAAATTATGATAATAAGGTCAACAGTGAAGACAATGCAATGATAATTAAATTCCTAATAACAAAGCTAATTGTCAAATAAAATAATAATGATAACTTGAAAACGATATGAATAAGAATGATAATAATAATATATAATAATCATAATAGAAAAAATATTGAGAAGAAAATAAAAGATGAGAATAACGATAATGATATAAGAATATAATAATAATAATAATATAATAATAATAATGACAAGATAAGAGAAAAAGAAGAATTTGAAGAAGAACTAAGAACAAGAAAAATAAGAAAAAACAACAATAATATACGACTAATAATTATAATAAATTAATAATAATAATAATAATGATAATAATAATAAAAATAATAAAAAATGATATGATAACAAAACAGTAACATAATAATATTAATTAAATATTATAATAACAGATGATTATAAAAAATTATTGTATTATACTACATAATTAATATGATAATAATAATGTATAATAATAATGTATAATGATAATATAATAATATATAATAATAATATAATGAAATATAATAAATATGATAATGATAATAATAATAATAATTAATAATATTATTATCATATATTATTATTATTATTAATTAAATTAATATATTAATAATTATATTAATTATTATTATTATAATTATAAAATAATAAATAATGATAATATTAATAGGATGGGCTGATTTTTTAAAATGGAATGTAGAAGAAATAAAGGAATTAGATAGAAAGACCAGAAAATTACTTATACATAAGGGTTTGCATCCAAAAAGTGATAGACTATATCTTAGTAGAAAGGATGGTGGAAGAGGACTGATGAGCTGCGAAGGTGTTATCAGAAGTGAAGCGAACAACCTGGGATGGTTCCTCAAACGTTCTAATGAGAGATTGTTGCAAGGTGTCAAAGATGTCGGTATTCTGGAATTTGAAAAAAGTTGCAGTAAAGATGACTAAAAAATCGATGAGAGAAAAGACAATGGAGGCCTGGATGGGGAAACAAATGTACAGTCAGTTTGTTAGTGATATGCCTGTAACAACGGATAAGACAAAACCTGGAGTTGGATGAGAAAGTCTGATCTGAAAATAACTACAGAAGCGTTGATATGCTCTGCTCAAGAGCAAGCTATCAGAACAAACTATATAAAGTATAACATTGATAAGTCAGCTGATTCCCCGGCATGTAGATTATGTAAAGAAAGAGGAGAAACTGTGAGTCATATAGTTAGTGAGTGCAAGAAGCTGGCTCAGACGCATTATAAGAGTAGACACGATAAAGTTGCAAAAATGATTCATTGGAAACTTTGTGAAAAGTTTATGCTTGAAAGGTCTGATCAATGGTACGAACACAGCCCAGAAACAGTCTCATAAGCTTATAAGCTTCTTTGGGACATGAATATTCAATGTAATCACACCATCGAAGCAAGAAGGCCTGATATTGTCATTATTGTGATAAGGTTGAGAAGTCTGCAATAATCATTGATGTTGCCATCCCTGGAGACAAGAGAATAGATGGAAAAGAGAAAGAAAAATTGAAAAATATCCGGACATCAAACGAGAAATCCAAAGGCTTTGGAGTTTTCGAAAAGTTTCTGTGGCACCTGTTATTGTAGGAGCCCTTGGAAGTGTAACACAAAATTTTAAGAAATTTATGGAACAAATCGGATCCACTTTGCACAAAAAAATATTAGGGACAGCCGGATATTGAGGAAAGCATTAGAGTACTGAGTAGGAACAGAACGAAGAACCTTCGATTATGGTAATAATCACTTTTCCCCCCAAAGGGTTTCTTACCGGGTTTAATGCTTTCAAATTTAAAAATTTGCCCCCCAAAAAGAAAAAAAAGGGGGGGGGGGGGGGAAAAAAAGGGGGGGGGGAAAAACCCCCCCGGGGGGGGGGAAAGGTTTGGAAAGGGGGGGAAAAAAAAAAAAAACCCCCCCCGGGGGGGCCGGGGGGGAAAAAGCCCCTTTTTTTTAAACCCTAAAAAGGGGGGGCCCCCCGGGTTTTTTTTTTAAAAAAAAACCCCTTTTTCCCCCCGGGGAAAAAAAAAAAACCCAAAACCTTTTTTGGGGCCCCCAAATTTTTTGGGGGGGGGTTTTAAAGTTTTTTCCAAAAGGCCCGGGCCCCCCCCCCCCCCGGGGGGAAAGGGGGAAAATTTTTTTTAAAGGTTTTGGGGCCCCCCCTTTTTTTTTGGGGGCCCCGGGGGAAGGGAAAAAGAAATCCCCTTGGGGGGAAAACCCCAAAAGGCCCAAAAATTTTTTCCCCTTTTTTTTAAAAAGGGGGAAAAATTTAAAAAAAGGGAAAAAAAAAAGGGGAAAAAAGGGGAAAAGGGGGGGAAAAAAATTTTTTCCCCCTTTTTGGGGGCCAAAAGGGGGAAAAAAAAAAATTTTGGGGAACAAAGGGCCCTTTGAAAAAAAATTTTTAAGGGGGGGGGGGGGAAAAAAGGTTTTGGGGGAAAAGGGGGGGGCCCGGTTGGGGGAAAAAAACCCCCCCCGGGGAAAAAACCCAAAAAAGGGGAAAAAAAAAATTTTTGGGAAAAAAACCAAAAAAAAAAAACCCCCTTTTAAAAAAAAAAAAATTTTTTTTTGGGGGGGGGATTTTTTTTTCCAAATTTAAAAAAAAAAAATAAAAAATTTTAAAAAAAATTTAAAAAAAGGGGGGGAAAAAAAAAAAAAAAAAAGGGGGAAAAAAAAAAAAAAAGGGGGTTTTAAAACAAAAATTTTGGGGGGGGAAAAAAAAAATTACCCAAAAAGGAAAAAAAAACCCCAAAAACCAAACCCAAAAAAAATTTAAAAATTTTAATAAGGGAAAAAAAATTTAAATTTAAAAAAAAAAAAATTTTTTAAAAAAAAATTAAAAAAAAAAAGGGGAAAAAGGGCCTTTTTAAAAAAAACAAAAAAAAAATTTTAAAAAA
>NC_051397.1:19901120-19906120 GCF_015228065.2 Penaeus monodon
TAAATCAGTCATTCTAAATTTTTGACAAAAAAAAAATTATATTTGTTCATCAGGGACATGTTACTTAATTCAGTCATCCACCCATAAGAGCACAACAGTATCACTGTACCTGTCATACTTTAAATACAGACAATGATCACTCTGTGATTGCTTGAATCCTTCTGAAATAAAGAAAATTATGGATTACACTATTGCACATCCTGCCACTTTGTTTCAGACCATAAAAGTGACTTTTTCAGTTTGCAAAACATTTCCATCACTATCTTTTTCCTCTTAACCTTCAGGTTGTCCTACATAAATTTCATGATCAGTATCAACATTCAAATAAGCTGTTTTAACATCCATTTGGTGTATTACCGTGTTTTTCTGTACATCCAATAAAGCATGAAGTGTAGACATTCGGACATTTGGTGCAAAAGTCTCTCAGTAGTCAGTGTCTTTTACCTGTGAATATCCTTTGGTGATGTACCTTGCTTTGCATTTTTCTTTGCTGTTTGGTGCAGGTTTTAATTGATAGACCCATCATCCACCTACTGCTGCATGTGATTTCTTCATCCATTGCTTTCTTCCATTGGGATCCCTCTGGAGATGTAATAGCCTCTTGATAGGTGACTGGTACTATGATATGTGACACTCGGTAGCAATGATGTATAAAGCTATTATGTGTCACACTAGAGATACTGTCGTCCAGTTCTTCAATAATGTAGTCATCTAATCATAAGGGTTTCCATCTTTCTCGAGTTGAGATCTTCTTTTTTTACTTGTATTATCTGGTGGCTTGTCTTGACATCCTTGAAGGGATTTTTGCTGAAGTCTAGTCTCCACCAAGATGTCATCTTCATCTGAGGTTTGCTCATCATTCAGTGGTTCAGCTACATTGGGTAAGTTTCTTATGAACTTAACACATCTTATTTTCTTTACTGTTTGAGATTCTGGGAAGTAAATCATGTAGGCTTGGCTCTGGTCATAATAGCCCACAAATATTCCTTTCTTACTCCTGGGATCAACTTTCTTCTTATCTTGTTCATATGGCCATTTTCCAGTAACCATTTGTAGCAGTCTTCTGAGTTCTGGGATTATAGCACCTATTCCTGATGTAATTAGCAGCCTTCACAGCATAGCCCCACATATCTTTGGGTAATTTAGACGCGGTCAGTAAACATCAAGCCATGTCAAAAAACGATTTGTGTGATCTCTTATTTGTTCCATTTTGATGTGGAAAGTAGGGTGCAGAAAATACTTGGATATTGGATAAAGTCCTTGACATCACCAACTCCTTGTACAGTTCCAAGCTAACTTTGGCCATCTGCCAGATCTATGTAATGGTTTTGTGGATCAAAAGACTTGAAATCTCAAATTTTGGTTCATTTATCTCTGTGTGCAAAGTGCAGCCACTGTCAATCATGAGTAAATTTTCTTCTGCTTCTAAGCTTGATATATTTCTGTTTTCCAATGTCACACAACTCTGATGGCCCTTCAAACAGGTTTCGTGCCCTTGCGTTGAGTGTGTGACATTGGAAAGAGATCAAGTTTTGTCTTCGCTTGTGTCATATGCAGAATGTTACTGAGTTATTTACTCATTCTGAGGTTCTTCGCTCTGCATTCACTAGTAATTGTTGAGTTCGTGACTGATAAAGTTCACACATTTCTTTATTATTCTAAGGTTTGTTTACTCTTTTAAAAACTCACCACCTTTATAGCATTTAAATGCAAAAATGCCTGGCGTGTTCCACCACACTAAAGCATCTCTTCTGGTTAACGATGCGATTGCCATGGGAACAGTTACTCGTTCTGTATCAGAATTTGTATCTGAGTCGATCTTCATGACTTAATAAAGCGTCTTTAATTCAATGTAATAATATGGAGGGTCGCGTTTGATTCAGCCAACTACAAACTTCTTGTATTAGGTGCAGTCCGTCAGTGTACTTGTCACAAGAGACGATCACTAACACTCTCACCTCATCTCTTAGCGGGATGCTACTATCTCTTCTATGACGGTAGATACTCTGTAACACTTGCAATCTTCCAGTCCTTTGTTTATAAATAACCCCCATAAAGCAATATAACCTCTCTTCAAGGTAATACTTTCGTAGCACTGGCAAAGCTTCACGCGTCTCTCTGCTTCATGTTTTATCATGCCAAGGGATGTTCTGTCAGGTAACCTGGTTAGATAGCTGATAGATTGCCTTTTGGCATTCTCCAGATTATAAACCCTCTTGGCTTCTGAAGCATATCTATCAAACGCGAGATGTAGTTTCATAACATACAAAAGGGCCTGAAAATGTTCTTCCCACAAGTTCATAATTACCGGCATTACCATCAAACTCGTAAATCTGGGCCCATAACCGTTGGTATGTCAGAAGAAACTCATTTTCGCTGCGTTAATAATCAAGTTTGATGGTCCAAGTATATTATGACTCGTTCGTGGGGACCAGAAAATACGGAGTTGCTGCTTAACTCTCTGTACATTGAGGAGGATTTACGTGGCACTATAAAGCGGCTGTTACATTTCAGAATATAAACTTTGCCGTAGATGGCGTACTAAAGAAAACATACTCTCTACATGAGTAAACTGAACAAAATAGAATTCACCTTAGCTTATATGAGTATATCACGATACATGAAACTAAAGTATCCTTATACTAATAACCATCTTTGATGATTCTAACATTAATAGATGTTGAAATGTTAAAGAAATATACAGTGGTTAAACCCTGATACTGTAACCATAACAGAGAGAGAGAGGACGAGACAAGAGCCATGGTAACTGCCCGAAAGAATCTATTCTGACATGGCTCTGGATACCACTCAGATGTTTCTCTCATATATTGAGAATGTAAAAACCCATTCAAGGAGCAAGTGTTCTTAAATTATTAATAGAATAATGCTAAAAATGAGGGTTTCATCAAAAATAATAGAAGCAAATAAATATAAAACGACTCAGAATGATATAATGAATAAAAATACAATTTGTTTGTTTGTCAAAAAGTAGTTTGTGTTCCTACAAGAAAATTAGTTATATTTTTTTCCCTTTAATTCATTTATTCATTCGTCTTGTAAAGTCGTTCTAGCAGATATGAACCAAATTATGGACATATGAATCTAGTTCGTCCTTTGAGTTACAGTATTCAAAGAAAACGTAAACCATTCACAATAATAAAAGAAAATTGTACTTATATGGGAAACCTCTTATTAAAACAGATTTGTCATCTCCAAAATGCAATGTGATACGGAAAATAAAGAAAAAACATTGATCCAATAAACAAATTTGCTCAATAATATGTAATTCACCCCCCATCACCCCTAATGTACAAAGAGTCAAGGATCGTTGAATTTTATAATCATGACTATTATCACTAACCACCTTTATTATCTCTTTCCATATCATCAATAACATACATTGATATTGACGGTGTCATGTGATCACTCCGAGGCCTCGCGCTTCACAACAGAAAGCCAGCAAAGTCAAGCTGAAATAGAGTAAAAATTTGGAAAATGTGGATAAACACTGCATGTATTAGCGTAGTTACATATGCATGTATGAAGTATGTATGTATAAATGTATATATGTATAGAATAGTGTATAAATGCAATGAGACAAGGACATGAAGTAAGAATGACCAAAAATTCGTAGCTACGTTACTGGAGAGATCAATTTAAGTTTGGAATTATTCATGTAGGAGTAAGAAGAACTTCATCCTTGTAATATATGTGATTGAGTTATAGTTTAAAATTTTAAGAATATACAGTGTACACCTTGATACTGTAGCCATAAACAGAGAGAGTAAGATGAGAACAGTAGCGAGGTGCCTTGCAACTGCTGAAAGAGTTAAGACATATCTTTTGAATACCAGAGGTAAGAAACAGCACCCAGCTGTAATAATATCAATAGAAAAAATGTAAAATACTATTGATCTGATTACAGAAAAAAAGCCAAGTAAAACAAAGATAAAGAGAATATCTTCTTCACAGCTAGTAGCTCACACTGGCACTTGGATACCATCCAGACATTTCTCTCATATTTTTGAGAATTTAAAACCCATTCATAGAGTAAATATTCCTGAAATTTATAATAGAATAATGCTAAAATGAGGGTTTCCTCAAAATTACTATCATGTACATATATGTCATGACATAAATATACACAATTTATTTGTTTGTCAGAAATATTTTGTTCTTACAAGAGATGATTTAGTTATATTGAATACTTTATTATTTTATTATTACTAAAGTAGAACAATTGTTTTTTGTTTTTTGTTTTTTAGGAATGGGTTTTCTTTTCTTTTTTGTTTCCTGAGTTTTATCCTTGGTGCTGTGGACAAGAAGTAAAGCAGATGTCATCTTTAGGAGTCCTTTGAATTAATGAAGGGAAGATAAGAAGAAATTTGAGAAAACTGATCTGTACAGTCAAAGGACCAAAGAAGTAAAATGTAAGATTATTAATTGTTTCTATTACCCTCCTCTCAGATACCTCTAAGACTGAAATTAGATCATCAGTAACCTTTCTCTGATTATCAAATTTTTATAGTGTGGGTTCCTCAAGGAACTTAGGGAATGCTACAGGAGAGTCGACACTATGACGTTAAATTGATAGTGCCCCCTCTGAACAAATTCCGAGTGTTTTTCCCAGAAGTAAGGGAAATATTCGCTTTGACAGTAGAGAAAGGGGTGGGCGCAATATATATATGGGCGTGTGTGTATATTTACATATACATATATGTATATTTACATATACATATATGTATATTTACATATACATATATGTATATTTACATATACATATATGTATATTTACATATACATATATGTATATTTATATATACATATATGTATATTTACATATACAATATGTATATTACATATACATATATGTATATTTAATATACTTAATATTATATATTTACTATACTATTGTATATTTACATATACATATATGTATATTTACATATACATATATATAATTATTTAATTGAATAATAATATAGTAGGTATATATACAT
>NC_051397.1:19908620-19918620 GCF_015228065.2 Penaeus monodon
AGGTTGGAGAAAATAAAAAATCAGTTCTAATGGCAACTGGAGAAGTAGATATTACATATCATCACAAAACCTGATTACAACTTGCGTCTTATCTGCCACAATTTCTGATTCTCTTTAATGATTTTACCGAACAATATGTCGCATTTTTCGAAAAGTACTTGTACAGGTTAAAGCTGACAGAATAATTTTATGCAAGACTTCCGGGGTCCTGAACTGATACGCCATCTCAGTTGTCGAACTTCTTCATCCGGTTCCTGTCAGTCATTTTCTTTCTGCGATCTCGGACACTTACTAAATAATAATAATAACAGGAATGATACTAGCACTATTAATAGCAAGGATAGCGATACTGAAAATGATAATAATGATATTAATGATAACGACAATAACAATAATGATGATAATAACAATATTGTTATTTTATTACTATTATTATTATTATTATTATTATTATTATTAATGATAATTATAATTATAATTATAATAATATCAATAATAATGGCAGTAATTATAGTGCTGATGATAATACTAAAAATAATAATAATGATGATAAAAGATAATAAAGATATTGATTATAATAATTATAATAATAGAAATGTTAATAATAATGATAATACCAACAATAACAGCTGTAATGATAATGATATTGATAAAATGAAAATAGTGATAGTAATAATAATGATAATGTTAATAATGAGAGTGATATTGATGATAATGATGATAACAATAATAATGATAATAATGAATATAACAATTATAATGACAATGATAATTAATAATAATAATAATGATGATGATGGTGATGATAATAACAATATTCATGATGATGATAACAATAACGATAATAATTACGATAATAATAATAATGATACCTCTAATTATGATAATAAGGTCAACAGTGAAGACAATGCAATGATAATTAAAATCCTAATAACAAAGCTAATTGTCAAATTAAATAATAATGATAACTTGATAAACGAGATGACAATGAGAATGATAATAATAATTATAATAATAATCATAATAACAATAAAATATTGATAGAAAAAAAAATGATGAGAATAACGATAATGATAATAATAATTAAAATAATGATAAATAAATTAATAATAATAATTAATATATAATATATAATATATTATTATTATTATTAATTAATAATAATAATTAATTATTATTATTATAATTATAATAATAATAATAATGATAATATTAATAGGTATGGGGCTGATATTTTAAAATGGAATGTAGAAGAAATAAAGGAATTAGATAGAAAGACCAGAAAATTACTTATTATACATAAGGGTTTGCATCCAAAAAGTGATAGACTATATCTTAGTAGAAAGGATGGTGGAACAGGATTGATGAGCTGCGAAGGTGTTATCAAAAGCGAAGAGAACCTGGGATGGTACCTCAAACGTTCTAATGAGAGATTGTTGCAAGGTGTCAAAGATGTCGGTATTCTGGAATTTGAAAAAAGTTTCAGTAAAGATGACTAAAAAATCGATGAGAGAAAAGACAATGGAGGCCTGGATGGGGAAACAAATGTACAGTCAGTTTGTTAGTGATATGCCTGTAACAACGGATAAAGACAAAACCTGGAGTTGGATGAGAAAATCTGATCTGAAAATAACTACAGAAGCGTTGATATGCTCTGCTCAAGGGCAAGCTATCAGAACAAACTATATAAAGTATAACATTGATAAGTCAGCTGATTCCCCGGCATGTAGATTATGTAAAGAAAGAGGAGAAACTGTGAGTCATATAGTTAGTGAGTGCAAGAAGCTGGCTCAGACGCATTATAAGAGTAGACACGATAATGTTGCAAAAATGATTCATTGGAAACTTTGTGAAAAGTTTATGCTTGAAAGGTCTGATCAATGGTACGAACACAGCACAGAAACAGTCTCATAAGCTTATAAGCTTCTTTGGGACATGAATATTTAATGTAATCACACCATCGACGCAAGAAGGCCTGATATTGTCATTATTGTGATAAGGTTGAGAAGTCTGCAATAATCATTGATGTTGCCATCCCTGGAGACAAGAGAATAGATGAAAAAGAGAAAGAAAAATTGAAAAATATCAGGACATCAAACGAGAAATCCAAAGGCTTTGGAGTTTTCGAAAAGTTTCTGTGGCACCTGTTATTGTAGGAGCCCTTGGAAGTGTAACACAAAATTTTAAGAAATTTATGGAACAAATCGGATCCACTTTGCACAAAAACATTATTAGGGACAGCCAGGATATTGAGGAAAGCATTAGAGTACTGAGTAGGAACAGAACGAAGAACCTTTGGTTATTGGTAATAATCGGCTTCCCCGCTTTACACGTCGGTTTACAATCTACCAGTGATTTGAATAGCAAATTTACATAATGATAATAATAATAATGATGATAATAATAACAATAACAATAATAAAAATAAGAAGAACAATAATGATAATAGCAATAATAATGATAATAATAATAATAATAATAATGATAGTAATAATAATAATAATTATAATAATAATAATAATAATAATAATAATAATAATAAAATAATCACCATCATCATAAAAGTCATGGTAACTGTAATAATAATAACGATAATAATAATATTAAAAACAATGATGAAAATATACATGATCAATTATCATTATTATTAATATTATCATTACCGTAAATAAATATTATGACCAGTCCTAATAATCATTATTATTCTTATTATCATCATTATTATAATTGTCATCATTATAGTCAATATTATAATTACTACTATAACTATTATCATTTTTACTATTATGATATTATCATTATTATGATTATATCTTTTTATTATTTACATTATTATCATTATTATATATTATATCATTATTATATCATTATTATTATCATCATCATCACCATCATCATCATTATAACTATTATTATTATCCTTATCATTATCATCATTATTTTTATAATCATTGTTATCATTATCATTAATGTCATTATCATTATCTTTTTTTTATTATTATTATTATTATTATTACTATTACTATCATCATCATTATTAATTGAATTTCAAAAATATATAGCATAACAATGATATTCATAATAATAATAATGATAACAAAAAAGAAGATAACAATAATAATAACGTCGATATTAATATAATTGGTAATAATAATAATAATAATAATAATAATAATAATAATAATAATAATGATAATAATAATAATGGTAATAATAACAATAATAATCATAATAATAACAATAATAATAATAATAATAATAATAATAATAATAATAATAATAATAAAAATTATAATAATAATAATAATAATAATAATAATAATAATAATAATAACGCTACGCCAGTGGGTCTTTGTCTCTGTGCGAAACATGTGTTAACATGAAGGGACCTGGGCAAACATGACGCAACTGGTTGTGAGCGGAGGAGCGGAGGAACAAGCCGAGAGGGACGGAGTTGGGTGCTGCTCCTGTGAAGACCTCGTGCGTGCCCTTGTGACCTGATAAACTTTGTGTTGCCCTGTTATAAGCTGTATCGTGCAGTGTGACATGCTGGTTTCCCCCCTGTATTGTGCCTATAGAAAAGTGTACGGGTAAATAACTTGTGTAAATAAAGGAAATACTGTCATTTTGTGTTTGTTTCGTGCCCTGCCTCGCCAAGTGGCGTTTCCCCTCGTGGTGTTCTGGGACGCTGTGGTGCTCAGTGCCTCTTGGAGCTGTTCAGTGTTCACGACCCTGTGGATAGCACGCCGTCTGCCTAGCCTGCCTTGTGTTGGTGGCAGAGAGACGAGGCGGTCGGCGTAACAATAATAATAATAATAACAATGTTAATAGCAACAATAATAATAACAAAAATAATGAAAATTATAATAAATATAATAATCTAAATTATATTGACAGTTATAAGTATAGTAGTACGTATTCTAATAATAGGGACAGTAGTAATAATGACAATAATAAGGATTGTAGAATTGTGATAATAACAATCATCATCAAAAAACAATGCTAATAATGATGAGGATAATAATTGTAATAATAATACAATATCAGTAATAATAGTAATCATAATAATCATTGAAATGATAGCAATAATGATAATAATAATAATTGTGTTAATAATTATATAGAAATGATATTAGTAATGATAATACTAATAGTAGTAACAAAAATAATAATGATAACAATAATCGAAATAATGATAAAAAATCGTAATATTAAAAATAATAAAAATAGCATGAAAATGAAAATACTGTTGATAACAAATATCACTAGGATAACAGCAAAAATTATAATAATACATATATTTTTTTTATTATCATTATGATACTATTACCAATGATAGAAATAATAATAATAATAATAATAATAATAATGATAATAATAATAATAAATAATAATAATATAATAATAATAATAATGATAATAATAATAAATAATAATATGAATAAAGATAATAATATGAATAATAATAATGATAATAATATTAATAATGATAATAGATAATAATAATAATAATAATAATAATATGTAATAAAATAATAATGATAAAATAATGATAATAATAGCAATGATAATAGTAATTAGAATAATAATAATATCACTGATAATAATGATAATGAAAGTAAAGAAAAAAATAAGATAAATGATAGCAATGATAATAGTTGAAATAGTTAATAAAATGATAATAACTATGATGATGAAATCTGGAGCAACAAAATAATATTGAAAATGATAATAAAAATAATGATGACATTAATAATCATAATAATGATAATGATAATAAAAATAAAAATTATATATATGTATATATATATATATATATATATATATATATATATAATATATATAATATATATATATATATATATATATGTACATATATTTGTAATAACAATAATACTATTATTATAAATTTTGTCATTATTATTTTCTCATTATTATTATTATTGATAATAATGATAATAATAATAATATTATTATTATTATTATTATAACTATTATTATTATTATTATTATTATTATTGTTGTTGTTGTTGTTGCTGTTGTTGTTATTAATAATAATAATAATAATATTGGTAGCAGTAGTAGTACTGTTGTTATTATAATAATAATAATGATAATAAAAATAATAATAATAATAATAATATTAATAATAATAATAATAATAACAATGGTAATATATTATTATTATTATTATTATTATTATTATTATTATTATTATTATTATTTTTTATTACTATTATTACTATTATTATTATTTCCTGAAATTATTATTGATATAATTTTTAATAATAATAATAATAATAAAGATAATAATAATAAAATAATGATAATAATAATAATAATAATAATAATAATAATAATAATAATAATAATAATAATAATAATATAATAACAATAATTACAATTATAATAATCGTAATATTAATAATAATAATTATTATTATAATAATAAATAATAATAATAATAATAAGAAGAAGAAGAAGAATATATTACCATTGTTCTTCTTGTTATTATTATTATTACTATTTTTGTTATTATTACTATTATTATTATTACTATTAATATTATTATTACTATTATTATTATCATCATTATCAGCATTATCATTATCATTATTTTTATCTTTATTATTATTATTATTATTATTATTATTATGATTATTATTGCTTTCACTTCGTGTTTTGCATCCTATATAGCCGGGTCAAAACCATGGTCCTAGGGCGATATAGGGTAAGATCTTATTTCATCAACAGCACTTTCCTTAATATATAATATAGAGGACGGTCATTGCAGTATTTGAAAATCTTATTTCATCGACAGCATTTTCCTTAATATATGGACTGTTCCAATTAAGGCAGTCTTTTGTATTTCGTAGATGCTGATGTTACCATGGATACGATTGGTGATTTTTCATAAGCCCTAAGGCACCAATGACCACGGGTATTTTTTCCGTCTTCATACCCCACACCCTGCTGATTTCAATCTCAAGATCTTTGTACTTTGATAGCTTCTCACTGACCTTGACTGGCGGACTTCTTTCTGATGGAAACGCTACGTCGATAATGATGCAATTCTTTTGTTTCTTGTCCTTAATGATGATGTCAGGTTTGTTCACTGCCTCCTCTCTGTCTGTCTGAATAAGCATGTCCCGTAGGATGGTAACATCATATTTTTCTATAACCGTTATCGGTTGGTGTTTGTACCATTTCTCAGGCAATTCTATCTTGTAGTATTTGCAGATATTCCAGTGTAGGTATGCTGCAACTTTATTGTGCCGGTGGATTTATTCGGTTCTGGCTAGTTCTGGGCATTCTGGTATTAAGTGATCAACGGTTTCTTCGTATTTGCCACATATTCTACATCGTGAATTAGTTCCATCTTTTATAAGATGATGATGATAAGACCTGGTGGCGTGGCTTTGGTCTTGAGTAGCTACAAGTAGTCCCTCTGTTTCAGCTTTCAGTCCAGTGCTCTTTAGCCACTGGTGAGTTTTTTTGATGATCTACTCCTGCTTCCTTTCTTTTGGGGTACTTTCCATGCATTACTTTACTCTCCCAGTTTTCTTGGAGTTGCTGTTGGCCAAGGTGTTTCGCCTTTTATTCGTTTCGCAAACGTGGTATTCGCCTCATTTTCTGTTCGAGAAGTATTTGTCACGTCCAGCTCTCTTTTGAATTTCTCACTCTCTTTTTTGACTGAACATACCCCTTTCCATTTATGATGTTGCTTTACGATTTGGAGAAGAGGATCGTGTTTTTGTGAGATAAGCGTCAACCCGATTGTGGTAGTTTTGCAGGTGAGTTCGAGTTGAACAAACCCTCTTCCCCTGATCTACTTGATAAGTACAGCCTATCAACATCTGCCTTCGGATGGTGCATCCTCTCCATTGTTAGCATCTTTCTCGTCTTAGCATCCAGCCTTCTGATGTCACTAAGCTTCCATTCGACGATGTTAAAGATACCGGTACCGGTACCGGTAAGGTGTTTAATCTATTGGCAGCATTAAGTTTGCTCTTAAGTACCATATGCACTCTTCGGTAGTACTCTTTTCGTATTTTCTCCTTCATGGCTGAGTGATGTATGCCATCTCCTTCATTTACTCCTAGGTACTTATATGTTCCTTCTTGGTCGAGCTCCTTTATCGTGATGTTATTACCAAGTTCTATATCTATGGTCTTCGTTAGTTTTCCTCTTTTAAAAGTGGCTTTGGCATATTTCTCAAGTCCGAATTCCATCTTAATATCGTCACTAAAGGTCTTGACGATCGGCAGTAGGCCCTGTTGTTGACTGTCATCCTTGGCAAACGTCTTGAGGTCATCCATGTAAAATAGGTGGTTCAGATTGCCACTCTCTGTCTTGTACCCGTAGTTGCTATTGTTCAGGAGGTTATTGAGTGGCGCGAGCGCGATGCAGAAAAGCAGTGGTGACAAGGCATTTCCCTGGAATATCCCGCTTCTGATGCTGATTAGTCTTAATGTTAATGACCGTTTGCATGGTGTAGATTCAGGGTGGTTTTCCATGCATTCATACTTTCATACTTGAAATGTACCTGATCGTTACTGGGCAGACTTTGAAGATCTTAAGGCTGTCAAACGCTTTCCTGTAGTCAATCCACGCTATTGACAATTCTTTCTCTTGGATTTTACTTCTTCCAAAATGGCCTTATTGATAAGAAGCTGTTCTTTGCATCCATAACTTCCTCTTCGGCATCCATTCTGTTCTGCTGGTAACAAGTTATTATTATCGATGAAGTTGTAGATTCTCCCTGTGGTGATAGAGGTGAGAATCTTATGCATAGTTGGAAGGCAGGTGATGGGTCTGTAATTCTTTGGATTCCGCATTTCTTCTGCCTTCTGGCAGCCAATCGGGATGTTTCTCTGGGTTTTTAAACATGTGCCGTTTTTCATCGATAATTAGAGGTGTGAGTACGTTTACGGTAAACCGAAAATTTAAGCGAGCCATTTACATTGAATAAAAGTATGTCGAGAAAAGGTAATTTCCCTGAATCTTCCCATTCTACATTAAAATTGATAGTACGCGCGAGGTTGTTGAGTTTTTGTTGATTATTATTATCATTATTATCATAATGATTCTCATTATCAGTATTATTATTGTTGTAATTAGTTCATAATCATTGTTATTATTATTTTTATTGTTATTATTATTATTATCATTATTATCATCATTATTATTATTATCATTATTATCATTATTATCATTATTATCATTATTATTATTATTATTATTATTATTATTATTATTATTATTATTTATTATTAGTATTATTATTATTATTATCATTATTATTATTATTATTATTATTGTTATTATTAATTTTATGATAACAACAATACTACTACTACTACTACTACTACTACTAATAATAATAATAAAATAATAAAATAAAAATAATAATAACAATGATTATGAACTAATAAAATAAAAGATAACAATATCAATAATAATAATAATAATAATCATTATTATTGTTATTATTATTATTATTATTATTTTATTATTATTATTATTATTATTATTATTATTATTATTATTATTATTGTTGTTGTTGTTGTTGTTGGTATTATTATTATTATTATTATTATTATTATTATTATTATTGTTGTTGTTGTTGTTGTTGTTATTTTTTTTATTATATTTTATTATTATCTTTATAATCATAATAATGATTACTATTGTTATTATTAGGGCCGTGGTGGCCGAGTGGTTAGAGCATCGGACTGAAGACTGTCACGACGGCAATCTGAGTTCGAGGGTTCGAGTCACCGACCGGCGCGTTGTTCCCTTGGGCAAGGAACTTCACCTCGATTGCCTACCTAGCCACTGGGTGGCCAAGCCAGCCCAAGTCAGTGCTGGTCCCAAGCCCGGATAAATAGAGAGAATGATTACCTAAAAAAAAGTAACACCGGCACTCTCCGTGGAAAGGAACTGGGGACCCTACCACGTACTCACTCCAAGAACACCACAACATGAAAACTACAATTAAGTATCATGCTGTGACCACGGCGGCTCAAACATGAACCTACCGTTAAAAAAATATATATTATTACTACTGTTATTTGTATTATCATTGTTATTAGTTTTGTTGTTGTCCTTGCTGTTGCTGTTGTTTTATTATTGATATATTTTTTAAAAATTATTTTCATTATCATGATCTTTATTATCAGCATTATTTTTGCATCATCATTATTATTATTACTATTAACAATATCATTATTATTATTATTATTAATATTATTGTTGTTGTTGTTGTTGTTATTATTATTGTTATTATCATAATAATTACCATTATCATCAATATTAAAATCAATATCATTATTACTAACATTAATGTTATTGTTATCATTACTCTCATTATTGTCATTGATATTATTATAATCATTATTTTCATAATTGTTATTATTATTAGTATTGTCATTATTATCATAATGAATATTATCATTATGATATCTTTTGCTGATAATATTAATCAGCATAATTTTTGTTATAGTTATTATTATTATTAATATCATTATTATTATTATTATTGTTGTTGTTGTTGTTGTTAGTATTATTATGATCATCATCATTATCATTATTATCATTATTTTTTTTATTATCATCATCATTGTTATTGTTGTTGTTGTAGTTGTTATTGTTATTGTTTTTATTATTATTATTATTAATATTATTGTTGTTGTTGTTGTTGTTGTTATCAATATTATTATCTTTATCATTATCATTATTATCCTTTTTTTTACTAATATCATTATTATATTTACTGTTATTATAACACAATAATTATCATTATTATATTTATTATTATTATCATCATTATTATTTCATCATTCTTAAAAATAAAAAAATGTAATTGTTTTTTTTTATTATTATGATAGTTGCTATTATTACTGCATTACTGTATATATTATGATTTTGATTATTATTATTATCATTGTTATCATTACCATTATTATCATTATCATTATCATTATTTTTTATTACCATT
>NC_051397.1:19936120-19946120 GCF_015228065.2 Penaeus monodon
TAGTTCTAATGGATCCGCGGGTAGGTGTGGGCGGGGCAGGGGCGTGGGGCAAGGGATAAGGGTGAGTGGCAGAGTGGCACCGCCCATGGCACTCGTAGAGACAGAGATCTTCCTTTTTGTAGTATCTTCCTCCTTATGTCAAAGTTACCGACAAGATTTCCCGATCGCTTTACTTCTGCTCGTGTTGTATTTCCTTTTATTTCCTCGTCGGAACGTGCGGCTTGTGCAATGCCTCGCTGTCCTGGGGCGAGTGTTGCAACTGGACGTTGTTGCAGTACTGAAGCTTGAGCCAATATTCGGCATTGCCAATTTTATTAATGTTTGTTCTTGTTAACCTTGACCAAAGTTGTGTAAGTTGGCCCAGAAACATGTCCATTTAATTTGTTGTCAGGAATTTTATTTGAACATCTATACAGATATTAAAATACATTTAGAAAACACACACACACACACGCACACACACACACACACACACACACACACACACACACACACACACACACACACACACACACACACACACACACACACACACACACACACACACACACACACATACGTGTGTGTGTGTTTGTGTGTGTGTCTGAGTGTGTAAGTTTGTATGTGACATCGTAGAAATTGGTCAAGAGAAAATATAGAAAGTCGAAATAAATGAAAAAATGGAACCAATCGTCTTACTGAATGCTTCGGCCCAGGACGAAGGAACGTCGGTAGCGAGCGCAGGACACCCGGTAAGAGGGCGGGCGTGACTGGAGGCGGCCCGAGCGGTGTCAGCGGACGGGGGATGTAGGCCAGCGTCCCTCTGCTCCTCCGAGAGCTCACGCCCGTGCCCGCCCTCCCCTTGCTTCTCCGGACTGCCCGCGCCCACCTAGAGACTGGGATTCGAGTGGGCCGGGCGTCGTGTTTAACTGTTTTTGTTCGTATTTGGTGACTTTCATTCGTTTTTTGTATATTTTTTTGATGCTGATAATGGTGATCATTAATGTAATTATTATACATTTTGTTGTTACTGGTAGCATGGTCAGTAACAGGTACATCACCACCATTATCATCGTCCATTATGGACCCGAAATCCTACACAATCGAAGGCCCTGTGTCTGCGTAAAGGAATGCCGCCGCCAGTGTCCCGGGCAGGCCGGGCTTTCCCTCGCGAGGCGTTTCCTTTCGCAATCGGGGTCGAGGCGAGACAGCGCGGGCTTCGGGAGGTTCGAATCGGGCGCTAATTGAGAGCTTTCGGAAAACATCGCAGGATCGACTTTTGTGCGTTTTGTTGGTTTGTCTCGAAACATCACGTGAAACGGGCGCAGTTATTATAGTCATTCTGTTGTATTAAAGCTCCCTTTATACAATAGGAGAGGAAGCGCGCGCACACGCACGCACGCACACACACACACGCGCACACACACAGCGCGCGCACGCACGCACGCACGCACGCACGCACCACACACACACACACACACACACACACACACACACACACACACACACACACACACACACACACACACACACACAATGTTCGTATATTTTCTGACTGCGCACGTACTAGCAGTGCGAAGACAGCGGCGCTGTTGCAGTCTCCGGGTTACCTCACCGGCCACGGGGAGCGGAACATGATGCCAAGGGCCCTGTAATTACATTAGGCAACCTAATCATCCACACCTCTCATGCACCCTCTGCTGCCGTGGCAAGATGCAAGATAAACCTCTTTCGTGCATGTGCCATCTCGTGCAAGTTTGACTACCTTTGCGTTTGCATTTGCTCTAGGTAGCTTGTTCATGTCGTTTCTCGTAGGAGCCGCACTTGTATTAAATATTGTATTTTTTTCCCATGCCACTTTCAGTATTATTCGTGTCATACCTGATTTGTAGGCCGGGTCGGGCTCTTCTGCCTCAAGGTCAGCATCACATGGTACATTCATGACTGACATTGTGTCCTATTTGCAATGGAACACCAGCGTGCACTATTCACACTATTCGGGCGTGACAACCACTCTGAGTCACATTGCCTAAGTCTATCTGGCACTGTCTGGACCAAACTATGTTATTTCTCCAGTCGTGTGCTACGCAAACAGGCTATCCAAGACATGGCTTGCTTCGATGCATTTCATTCCATAAGAAGTCTTTGAGTGAATGGCGATTATCTGATTATTTTTTTCAAGTTAGAAGGATGTTACTCAAGGCCGCCTCGCATGCGTGTGGGAGACTGTCATAACTTCCTTTCACACGCAGATAATGAACACACGTCAGGCGGTTTTAATTTTGCGCTTCTTAAGAGTGGGTCTAACCCGATGCGTAAAGCAACTTGCCCCACGGCCGTTAAATTTGAATTAGGCGCGCGCGAGAAAACACCCCAATGTGGCTGATGATGAGTGCGCATATCCACGAAAATAATTTATCCTTGAGTCATACATTTGATTCGTTTGATCCTGTTGTCGTCGATCAAGGGGGAAGATCATCCTCACGTGTTAGGCTTATTGATTATCATAACAGGTTCTTCGTAGAATGAATATGACATTTCGGTTTGCTGATGTATTCTCGAAGTCTCCCTGTGTGGCAATGATATTTATTAGTTTATCTGTGCTTCTTTCGGTACTCCTTTCGATGATGATCTCACCCTATGTTGCGCTTCATGCCAGTGTTTTATTGTCTGCCGAATGACATACACTGTGAGGTTGCACAAAGTGTATTATAATGTAACCGAAGGAGGTTAGTCACTGCCGGAGGACTCTTATCACGCAACTTTTTCTCATCTGTTTAAATCAGGGCCATTGAAATTTAATGATTAAGTAAATTTCACTACAGAAACCCTCGGACTTGCAAGTCTTTTTATCCTCCTTGTCAATCGTGAAATGCTAAAATATGAAAAGTACTTTTCATCTTTCCAATATTAACAAAAGAAATGCAATTACGTGGATCTTCCTGCTGTGACCTGCACAGAATGATATGGCAACGTAGGCCGTAACTCAGCCCTTCCCCTCTTCCCTTATAAAATGATAACAATGATAAGGATGAAGCGATTCTCCCCCATTGTGTTGATATGTTTTTTTGTTTGCCGGGATGGTCCTTCAGGCATCGTGGGGTGGTTGGTTTGCATGTAGACAACTGGCTTGATTAGTCTTTTTGCCTACTGTTTCTCAATATCCTATCTACTACTTGATTGATTTTTTGTGATTAACACAATTACACTGACACTATTACATCTGAACTGCATCATTTCCTCTTCGTTATCGGCAATGCAAATCCGATTACTGTCATCATGATTTCGAATTCGCATTACCTCCTTTCGCTACCTCCTTCGTGTTCATTCCGGTCGTCACCTCGAGCTTCTCTCGCGCCACTTTCTATTAGCATCGTCATCGTCCGCGGTGCCCGCCCTGGCTCCCTCCCTCTCTCCCTCTCTCTCCCTCTCTCTCCCCACATTTCTCGCTCTCCGCCCTTTTTGTGTCAGTTAGTCTTTCTCGTTCTTTGTCTCTTCGTCTTCTCTTCTCTCCTCTCTCTCTCTCCCCTCTCCCCTCTCTCTCCTCTTCTCTCCTCCCTCTCTCTCCTCCCTCCCTTCCTCTTCCTCCCTTCCTCCCTCCCTCTCTCCCTCCCTCCATCCCTCCCTCTCTCCCTCCTTCCCTCCCTTCCTCTCCCTCCTTCCGTCCCTCCCTCTCCCTCCTTCCCTCCCTTCCTCTCCCTCCTTCCCTCCCTCTCCCTCCCTCCCTCTGCCTCCCTCTCTCTCCCTCTTTCTCCCTTGGGAACGTTTGCCCAACCGAATTCGCACTGCGTGACGGGTCAAGGTGTGCGCGAACAGCGGAGACGTTTCTGGCGATCAGGAATGCGCGAGTTGCAGTGATCAGCTAATCATCTTGGTCTGGGGTTGGGAATCGGTCCTAGCGCCGGGTTATGCAACTTCTCTTGCCATGACTCGTGTCAAGACGCACTCGAACGAACGCAAACAATACATGCGCACGGGCGCTGATATACACAAGCAAACATTCACACGGCCCGTAACACGCACGCGCGTTTCAGTAGCCCCGCCTGCATCGAGTGGAGGTCGCTTCGTCCGGGGCAATATGAGGCAGTTGAAGACGAAAACTTTGCAAAGAACATGTCGTCAGATTACTTTATTGCAACATTCGTCAAGTTGATTAAGTCGGCGGGTGAGCACAGGGCTGGCAAACGCGACCTTATGGCTCGCTCGCTAAAAGTTTCCTTGTTTAGGCCTCATAACGAAGCGAAGTTACCGAGGATATCCAAGATGTCTAGCACATTTATTTGTTCCATTAATCCCTCTCTCTCTCTCTCTCTCTCTCTCTCTCTCTCTCTCTCTCTCTCTCTCTCTCTCTCTCTCTCTCTCTCTCTCTCTCTCTCTCTATATATATATATATATATATATATATATATATATATATATATATATATATATGAGTGTATGTGTGTGTGTTTCTTTTCTTTTCTTTTCTTTTTTTTCCTTTTTTCTTTTTTCACTTTGCCTCACTTTCTTATTTTTCTCTCTTTATCTTGCTTCCTCTCTCTCTTCATCTCCCTTTCTCTTTCTCACGCACCACATTAGTCCCCCCCCCCCTTCTCTAGCTGAGCCACCTTCCGCAACACGGGAGATATTCCCACAGTTTGCGAGCCTCCCACACTGCTGATGACTTCGCGTTGGAAATTACTGACATATAGTTAAGCGTGACGATGTGTACCATACAAGAGCAAAGTAATCGTGCACGCATTGATATTAGTGCACACGATGCCTAGTTGATTGCGTAGATGTGCGTAGCGAGCGAAAACTCTTAGACGACGGTGTTCAATGTCGGTTTCCCTTGTTGCGATATGCCATAGCGTTGGATCCGGCCGGATTTCGCGTAAGAGTAGCGCCGGTATGCTAAAAGGCTGTGACACGCAAGGTCCTCTTTCGTGGTTTGTTATAGGCGGGAACCGAAGGAGGCCGTGGAGGCTGTGGGGAGGTGGCGCGGTTGGGCAACTGGTGGAGCGGCTTCTTTGTTTACATTTATTGAGATGTGTGTGTGTGTGTGTGTGTGTGTGTGTGTGTGTGTGTGTGTGTGTGTGTGTGTGTGTGTGTGTTGTGTGCGCGCGCGCAATTAGTGGCGGTATTTGTGACGTCTCACGAATTACTGCCATTACCTTTTTTATAACTATAAAATCACTGAAGGATGTTGCTACCATTGGACCACTGCACCGAGGGAGAGGAAGCTACGTGTTCCTGTGGAACCCAAAAGGAGGAAGACTAAGCTGGAGAATGAGGAGCTGGCGAGGGAGGAGGTGGGGAGAGAGGAAAATGAAAAATAAAATAAAATAAAATAAAATAAAATAAGAGAAATAGAAAAGGAGGAAAAAAAGAGAAAAAAGAGAAATAGAAGAGGGACGTAGTAGTAGCAGCAAGAGGAGGAGGACATGGAGGATAAGGAGGAGGAGGAAGAGGAAGAGGAGGAAGAGGAAGAGGAAGAGGAAAAGGAGGAGGAGGAAGAGGAGGATGAAGAGGAAGAGGAGGAGGAGGAAGAGGACGAAGAGACAGAGGAGGAGGAGGAGGAGGATGAAGAGGAAGAGGATGAAGAGGAAGAGGATGAAGAAGAAGAAGAAGAGGAAATAGGAAAAAGAGGAAGAAATAGGAAAAAGAGGAAGGAAATAGGAAAAAGAAGAAGAAATAGGAAAAGGAGAAGGAAATAGGAAAAAGAGGAAGAAATAGGAAAAAGAGAAGGAAATAGGAAAAGGAGAAGGAAATAGGAAAAGGAGAAGGAAATAGGAAAAGGAGAAGGAAATAGGAAAGAATAGGAAAAGAGAAGGAAATAGGAAAAGGAGAAGGAAATAGGAAAAGAGAAGGAAATAGGAATAGAAAAGAAGACCACAAAATGACGGAGGAAGGGGAGGGGGCTCGTGGCAGGCGGCGGCGAGAAGCAGATAACGACAGCCAGGTCTGGAAAAGCCCATGGCAGTGGGTCGCCGGATCTGCTATGATAGGGAAATTGGAGAGGAAAAGAAGGTCGGGGGGAGGACGCAGGAGGGAGACCAGGAGGAAGGTATGGTAACTAGGGAGGAGTATAGCCCAGGGGCAGGAGGAAGGGGAGGGGAGTGAAAAAAAATAATAGGAGAGAAAAAATAAAGGGATTCGGCGAAAGTGAGTGAAAGTCGATGAGAGAGGGAGAGGGATGGGAGTGGGAGGAGGAGATGAAGACGAGAAATGGGGATGAAGAGAGAAAAGGAGAATAAGAGTGAAAAAAAATAATAATAAAAAGGAAATTGGGGCAAGAAACAAAAATATAAAGTAAAGAATAAGCAAAATGAAGAAATATAAAAACCACAAAAAATAAATGTCATCAACGGTTCTCGCCAAAGTTTATAGATATACTTCCATTAACATGGGATTTGGATACTTGGCCGGCGGCTCGAATGCCGGCTGGCCAATCGCAGAGCAGGCTTCAGCTGTGAGCCGTGGCCGAGTCGGGCGAGGGGGCATGTACAGCTAAACTAGTGTTAAAGCTAAGAACTACGAAAAATAGAGGAAAAATAAACCGAAAAATAAGAGAAAAAATGAAGATTAAGAAAAGAGAAAGCACTTACCTGTGCGCGCGCGTGTGTGTGTGTGTGTGTATTTGTGTGTGTGTGTGTGTGTGTGTGTGTGTGTGTGTGTGTGTGTGTTTGTGTGTGTGTGTGTGTGTGTTTGTGTGTTTGTGTGTGTGTGTGTTTGTGTGTTTGTGTGTGTGTGTGTGTGTGTGTGTGTGTGTGTGTTTGTGTGTGTTTGTGTGTGTGTGTTGTGTGTGTGTGTGTGTGTGGGTGTGTGTGTGTTGTGTGTCTTATTGTGTTTTTTCATGTGTGTGTGTGGTGTGTGTGTGTCTATATATAGTTATATACTATATATTATAATATATATATATATATATATATATAGATCTATTATACGAGAGGAAGAAGAGAGGAGGAGAGAGAGGACGGAGAGAGAGAGGACTACGAAAGAATTGAGAGAGAGAGACGGACGAGACTTGGAGGGAGAGGACCCGAGGGTTGATGAGAGAGAGAGAGAGAGGGAGAGGGAGAGGGAGAGAGACCGATAATAGACTCCGAAAAAGTACCAAAAATCTAGAAAATAAGTAAAATCGAACCAGAACCCATTAGACGATGCAGTTGTGATTCAAGATAAAGAAAAACAAGCGAACGCCCAAAGGCTGCGGTCCCTCGTCCCTCTTCGAGGCTTCCACAGCCCAAGCAGGACGTGGCCGATAAGATAAGCGCGAGGGGCACGCGCGCCTTCGGGGAAGTGGGTCAGTCCACCGCGCCTTTGTCCAGCGCCGACGAGGGTTGCGGAGCCTCGATAACGCCAGGGTGTAAGCCGACACGCGCGGCTCTGTCGGCGCGGCGGCGAAGGTTGGGTCGGCCCGTGATTCCTCTGTCGGCGGCGGCTGGCGTTTCCGCGAATTTCGTGCCAGGACGGTCAGCTCTTATAGCTGATACTCATCATGAGGTGACCCGATGGTACTCGCCGAGGCCTTCTCGGGGGTTGTAACACAGAAGATGGATTTATACCATACAGACATCCTCTGATCGCAGTGTTACAGAATACGTGTTATACAAAATATATGATATACCAGCTCCTGATATGAAGTATGTGATATACCAGCGGCACACACACAAACGATGATATATAATATATATATATAATATATATATATTATATATAATATATATATATTATATATATAATATATATAATATATATATATATATAATATATATTATATATATATATATATATATCTATATATATAATATATGTACTATACTATATATATATATAATATTAATATATATATATAATATAATAGTATATATATAATATTACAGATATATATAATTGATGTAGATATAATATATAGAATTATTTATAATATATATATCAATAATATAGAATATATGGACCCTATACATCATATAACCATATACATTATATATGTTTAATTTATATATATATATATATATAATTATATATATATATAATATATATAATATTATATATATACATATCTATCTATAATATAAGAATATAATATACATATATGCTATATTAATATGCGATTGGAGCTGATGAGAGATGAGAGAGAGAAGGAATGAGAGAGAAGAGAGGAGGAGACTGATAGAGAGGGATGAGAGAGAGCGAGAGAGACTGAGAGAGGGGAGGGAGAGAGAGAGAGAGACAGAGAGAGAGGGGAAGGGAGATGAGAGAGAGGGGACGGAGAGAGAGCGGAGGGAGAGAGAGAGAGAGAGAGCGGGGAGGGAGAGGTAGAGAGAGAGAGAGAGAGAAGGGCAGGGGGGGCGTCTGAGAGAGAGAGAGAGAGGAGAGGATGTAGAGAGGAGAGAGGAGAGGAAGGGAGATGAGGAGGAGAGAGGGAGGAGTGAGAGAGAGAGAGAGGAGAGGAGTGAGAGAGGAGAGAGAGAGGAGGGACCTAGTCGAATAGAGAGAGAGGAGAGGAAGAGAGAGAGAGGGAGAGGAGGTGAGGAGAGAGGAGAGGAGTGAGAGAGAGAGAGAGGAGTGAGGAGGGGGGGGGGGGGGGGGGGGGGGGGGGAAAAAAAACACCCAAGGGGGAGAGAGTGAGAGACAGGAAGAGGAAGTGAGAGAGAGGAGAGGAGTGAGAGAGAGAGAGGAGAGGAGTGAGGAGAGAGAAGGAGAGGATCCGTTACGAGAGAGGAGAGAGTGAGAAGAGAGAGAGGATGGAAGTGAGAGAGAGAAAGAGATAGAGAAAAAAGAAAGAGAAAGAGAGAGAGAGAGAGAGAGGAGAGGGGGGGGGGGGGGAGATACGGCGGAGGATAGAGAGAGAGAGAGAGAGGAGACGACGGAGATGAGGCGAGAAGAGATGAGATGATGAGATGAGAGGAGGAGACCGAAGAAGAGAGAGAGAAGGAGAGAGAGAGAGAGAGAGAGAGGAGAGGAGTAGGAGAGAGATAGGAGAGGAGAGGAGAGGAGAGAGAGAGGAGAGAGGAGAGGAAGATGATGAGAAGAGAGAGATGGAGGAAGAGAGAGAGAGAGAGGAGAGAGAGATAGAGAGAGAGAGAGATTAGAGAGAGAGAGAGAGAGAGAGAGAGGAGAGAGAGAGAGAGAGAGAGGGAGAAAGGGAGGAGAGAGAGAGAGAGAAGAGAGAGGAACGAGAGGAGAGATTGAGAGGAGAGAGAGAGAGAGAGAGAGAGAGAGAAGAGACGAGAGAGAGAGAGAGAGGAGAGAGAGGAGAGAGAGAGGACTGAGAGAGAGAGAGGAGAGAGAGAGAGAGAGAGAGAGAGAGAGACGAGAGAGAAGGCTGATGATGGAGAGAGAGAGAGAGAGAGAGAAAGACGAGTAATAGGAGAAAAAGAGAGAGAGAGTAGATGAGAGAGAGAGAGGGGGGGGGGGATGAGGGAGGGGGGGGGAGGGGAGAGAGGGGGGAGGAGAGAGGGGGAAGGAGAGAGGGTGAAGGAGAGAGGGGGAGGAGAGAGGGGGGAGGAGAGAGGAGAGGAGAGAGAGGAGAGAGAGAGAGGAAGTAGAGAGAGGAGAGGAGGATGAGAGAGAGAGAGATGAGAGGAGAGAGAGAGGGAGGAGAGAGTGAGAGAGAGGGGAGAGGAGACGAGAGAGAGGATGAGAGAGAGGAGGAGAGAGAGAGAGAGGAGACGAGAGAGAGGAGATGAGAGAGAGGAGAGAGAGAGAGGAGGAGACGAGAGAGGAGGAGAGAGGAGAAATGAGACGAGAGAAGAGAGAGAGATGGAGAGAGAGAGAGACGATGAGAGAGAGAGAGACGAGAGAGCGAGAGGGAGAGAGAGAGGAGAGAGAGAGCGAGAGAGCCGAGAAGTGAGAGAGAGAGAGAGAAGAGGAGAGGAGAAGAGAGAGAGAGTGAGAGAGGAGGAGAGAGAGACGAGAGAGAGAGAGAGAGAGGAGGGAGAGCGACAGAAGCGAGGAGAGAGCGAGAGACGAGATGGAGGATCAGAGAGCGAGAGAAGAGAGAGAGAAGATAGAGAGAGAGAGAGGAGGGAGAGCG